>NW_027094244.1:0-164538 GCF_029207755.1 Chamaea fasciata | reverse complement strand
AGCTGACTTAACTTACCCCTGGAAACAGCCCATCCTTTGTGCCCAACTCCCTCTGCCAAGCACCAGGCCTCGCCCACCTACAATCCTGAACGGAACAGGATTTCTTCCAGATGCAAGCTGCCACGAACTGGAAGACAAGCTTCTCTTGGAGGGCCAAAGGCCTCCTACAAACTGACATCAGGCACCTGGGCAGCTGACTTTACTTACCCCTGGAAACAGCCCATCCTTTGTGCCCAACTCCCTCTGCCGGGCACCAGGCCTCGCCCACCTACAATCCCGAACGGAACAGGATTGCTTCCAGATGCAAGCTGCCACAAACTGGAAGACAAGCTTCCCTTGGAGGGCCAAAGGCCTCCTACAAACTGACATCAGGCACCTGGGCAGCTGACTTTACTTACCCCTGGAAACAGCCCATCCTTTTTGCCCAACTCCCTCTGCCGGGCACCAGGCCTCGGCCACCTACAATCCTGAACGGAACAGGATTTCTTCCAGATGCAAGCTGCCACAACCAGGAAGCCTGGCTTCCCAAGGAGGGCCAAAGGCCTCCTACAAACTGACATCAGGCACCTGGTCAGCTGACTTTACTTACCCCTCTAAACAGGACATCCTTTGTGCCCAACTCCCTCTGCCGGGCACCTGGCCTCGGCCACCTACAATCCCGAACGAAACAGCATTTCTTCCAGATGCATGCTGCCACAAACTGGAAGACAAGCTTCCCTTGGAGGGCCAAAGGCCTCCTACAAACTGACATCAGGCACCTGGGCAGGTGACTTTACTTACCCCTGGAAACAGCCCATCCTTTGTGCCCAACTCCCTCTGCCGGGCTCCAGGCCTCGGCCACCTACAATCCTGAACGGAACAGGATTTCTTCCAGATGCAAGCTGCCACAAACTGGAAGCCTGTCATCCCTTGGAGGGCCAAAGGCCTCCTACAAACTGACATCAGGCACCTGGGCAGCTGACCTTACTTACCCCTGGAAACCAGCCATCATATGTGCCCAACTCCCTCTGCCGGGCACCTGGCCTCGGCCACCTACAATCCCGAACGGAACAGGATTTCTTCCAGATGCAAGCTGCCACAAGCAGTAAACCTGGCTTCCCATGGAGGGCCAAAGGCCTCCTACAAACTGACATCAGGCACCTGGGCAGCTGACTTTACTTACCCCTGGAAACAGCCCATCCTTTGTGCCCAACTCCCTCTGCCGGGCACCTGGCCTCGGCCACCTACAATCCCGAACGGAACAGGATTTCTTCCAGATGCAAGCTGCCTTTAACAGGAAGACTACCTTCCCTTGGAGGGCCAAAGGCCTCCTATAAACTGACATCAGACATTTGGGCAGCTGACTTAACTTACCCCTGGAAACAGCCCATCCTTTGTGCCCAACTCCCTCTGCCAAGCACCAGGCCTCGCCCACCTACAATCCTGAACGGAACAGGATTTCTTCCAGATGCAAGCTGCCACAAACTGGAAGACATACTTCTCTTGGAGGGCCAAAGGCCTCCTACAAACTGACATCAGGCACCTGGGCAGCTGACTTTACTTACCCCTGGAAACAGCCCATCCTTTGTGCCCAACTCCCTCTGCCGGGCACCAGGCCTCGCCCACCTACAATCCCGAACGGAACAGGATTTCTTCCAGATGCAAGCTGCCACAAACTGGAAGACAAGCTTCCCTTGGAGGGCCAAAGGCCTCCTACAAACTGACATCAGGCACCTGGGCAGCTGACTTTACTTACCCCTGGAAACAGCCCATCCTTTGTGCCCAACTCCCTCTGCCGGGCACCAGGCCTCGGCCACCTACAATCCTGAACGGAACAGGATTTCTTCCAGATGCAAGCTGCCACAAGCAGGAAGCCTGGCTTCCCATGGAGGGCCAAAGGCCTCCTAAAAACTGACATCAGGCACCTGGGCAGCTGACTTTACTTACCCCTGGAAACAGCCCATCCTTTGTGCCCAACTCCCTCTGCCGGGCACCAGGCCTCGGCCACCTACAATCCTGAACGGAACAGGATTTCTTCCAGATGCAAGCTGCCACAAGCAGGAAGCCTGGCTTCCCAAGGAGGGCCAAAGGCCTCCTACAAACTGACATCAGGCACCTGGGCAGCTGACTGTTCTTACCCCTCTAAACAGGACATCCTTTGTGCCCAACTCTCTCTGCCGGGCACCTGGCCTAGGCCACCTACAATCCCGAACGAAACAGCATTTCTTCCAGATGCAAGCTGCCACAAGCTGGAAGACTGGTTTCCCATGGAGGACCAAAGGCCTCCTACAAACTGGCATCAGGCACCTGGGCAGCTGACTTTACTTACCCCTGGAAACAGGCCATCCTTTGTGCCCAACTCCCTCTGCCGGGCACCTGGCCTCGGCCACCTGCAATCCCGAACAGATCAGTATTACTTCCCGATGCAAGCTGCCACAAGCTGGAAGCCTGGCTTTCCATGGAGGACCAATAGCCACCTGCAAACTGACATCAGGCACCTGGGCAGCTGACTTTACTTACCCCTGGAAACAGCCCATCCTTTGTGTCCAACTCCCTCATCCGGGCACCCAGCTCCGGCCCCCTACAATCCCGAACGGAACAGGATGTCTTCCAGATGCAAGCTGTCAGAAGCAGGAAGCCTGGCTTCCCATGGAGGGCCAAAGGCCTCCTAAAAACTGACATCAGGCACCTGGGCAGATGACTTTCCTTACCCCTGGAAACAGCCCATCCTTTGTGCCCAACTCCCTCTGCCGGGCAGATGGCCTCGGCCACCTACAATCCCGAACGGAACAGCATTTCTTCCAGATGCAAGCTGCCACAAGCTGGAAACGTGGCTTCACTTGGGGGGCCAAAGGCCTCCTGCAAACTGACATCAGGCACCTGGGCAGCTGACTTTACTTACCCCTGGAAACAGCCCATCCTTTGTGCCCAACTCCCTCTGCCGGGCACCTGGCCTCGCCCACCTACAATCCCGAACGGAACAGGATTTCTTCCAGATGCAAGCTGCCACAAGCTGGAAGACTAGCTTCCCTTGGAGGGCCAAAGGCCTCCTACAAACTGACATCAGGCACCTGGGCTGCTGACTTTACTTACCCCTGGAAACAGGCCATCCTTTGTGCCCAACTCCCTCTGCCGGGCTCCAGGCCTCGGCCACCTACAATCCTGAACGGAACAGGATTTCTTCCAGATGCAAGCTGCCACAAACTGGAAGCCTGTCATCCCTTGGAGGGCCAAAGGCCTCCTACAAACTGACATCAGGCACCTGGGCAGCTGAGCTTACTTACCCCTGGAAACCAGCCATCATATGTGCCCAACTCCCTCTGCCGGGCACCTGGCCTCGGCCACCTACAATCCCGAACGGAACAGGATTTCTTCCAGATGCAAGCTGCCACAAGCAGTAAACCTGGCTTCCCATGGAGGGCCAAAGGCCTCCTACAAACTGACATCAGGCACCTGGGCAGCTGACTTTACTTACCCCTGGAAACAGCCCATCCTTTGTGCCCAACTCCCTCTGCCGGGCACCTGGCCTCGGCCACCTACAATCCCGAACGGAACAGGATTTCTTCCAGATGCAAGCTGCCTTTAACAGGAAGACTACCTTCCCTTGGAGGGCCAAAGGCCTCCTATAAACTGACATCAGACATTTGGGCAGCTGACTTAACTTACCCCTGGAAACAGCCCATCCTTTGTGCCCAACTCCCTCTGCCAAGCACCAGGCCTCGCCCACCTACAATCCTGAACGGAACAGGATTTCTTCCAGATGCAAGCTGCCACAAACTGGAAGACATACTTCTCTTGGAGGGCCAAAGGCCTCCTACAAACTGACATCAGGCACCTGGGCAGCTGACTTTACTTACCCCTGGAAACAGCCCATCCTTTGTGCCCAACTCCCTCTGCCGGGCACCAGGCCTCGCCCACCTACAATCCCGAACGGAACAGGATTTCTTCCAGATGCAAGCTGCCACAAACTGGAAGACAAGCTTCCCTTGGAGGGCCAAAGGCCTCCTACAAACTGACATCAGGCACCTGGGCAGCTGACTTTACTTACCCCTGGAAACAGCCCATCCTTTGTGCCCAACTCCCTCTGCCGGGCACCAGGCCTCGGCCACCTACAATCCTGAACGGAACAGGATTTCTTCCAGATGCAAGCTGCCACAAGCAGGAAGCCTGGCTTCCCAAGGAGGGCCAAAGGCCTCCTACAAACTGACATCAGGCACCTGGGCAGCTGACTGTACTTACCCCTCTAAACAGGACATCCTTTGTGCCCAACTCCCTCTGCCGGGCACCTGGCCTCGGCCACCTACAATCCCGAACGAAACAGCATTTCTTCCAGATGCAAGCTGCCACAAGCTGGAAGACTAGCTTCCCATGGAGGACCAAAGGCCTCCTACAAACTGGCATCAGGCACCTGGGCAGCTGACTTTACTTACCCCTGGAAACAGCCCATCCTTTGTGCCCAACTCCCTCTGCCGGGCACCAGGTCTCGCCCACCTACAATCCCGAACGGAACAGGATTGCTTCCAGATGCAAGCTGCCACAAACTGGAAGACAAGCTTGCCTTGGAGGGCCAAAGGCCTCCTACAAACTGACATCAGGCACCTGGGCGACTGACTTTACTTACCCCTGGAAACAGGCCATCCTTTGTGCCCAACTCCCTCTGCAGGGCACCAGGCCTCGGCCACCTGCAATCCCGAACAGATCAGTATTACTTCCCGATGCAAGCTGCCACAAGCTGGAAGCCTGGCTTTCCATGGAGGACCAATAGCCACCTGCAAACTGACATCAGGCACCTGGGCAGCTGACTTTACTTACCCCTGGAAACAGCCCATCCTTTGTGTCCAACTCCCTCATCCGGGCACCCAGCTCTGGCCCCCTACAATCCCGAACGGAACAGGATTTCTTCCAGATGCAAGCTGCCACAAGCAGGAAGCCTGGCTTCCCATGGAGGGCCAAAGGCCTCCTAAAAACTGACATCAGGCACCTGGGCAGATGACTTTACTTACCCCTGGAAACAGGCCATCCTTTGTGCCCAACTCCCTCTGCCGGGCTCCAGGCCTCGGCCACCTACAATCCTGAACGGAACAGGATTTCTTCCAGATGCAAGCTGCCACAAACTGGAAGCCTGTCATCCCTTGGAGGGCCAAAGGCCTCCTACAAACTGACATCAGGCACCTGGGCAGCTGACCTTACTTACCCCTGGAAACCAGCCATCATATGTGCCCAACTCCCTCTGCCGGGCTCCAGGCCTCGGCCACCTACAATCCTGAACGGAACAGGATTTCTTCCAGATGCAAGCTGCCACAAACTGGAAGCCTGTCATCCCTTGGAGGGCCAAAGGCCTCCTACAAACTGACATCAGGCACCTGGGCAGCTGAGCTTACTTACCCCTGGAAACCAGCCATCATATGTGCCCAACTCCCTCTGCCGGGCACCTGGCCTCGGCCACCTACAATCCCGAACGGAACAGGATTTCTTCCAGATGCAAGCTGCCACAAGCAGTAAACCTGGCTTCCCATGGAGGGCCAAAGGCCTCCTACAAACTGACATCAGGCACCTGGGCAGCTGACTTTACTTACCCCTGGAAACAGCCCATCCTTTGTGCCCAACTCCCTCTGCCGGGCACCTGGCCTCGGCCACCTACAATCCCGAACGGAACAGGATTTCTTCCAGATGCAAGCTGCCTTTAACAGGAAGACTAGCTTCCCTTGGAGGGCCAAAGGCCTCCTATAAACTGACATCAGACATTTGGGCAGCTGACTTAACTTACCCCTGGAAACAGCACATCCTTTGTGCCCAACTCCCTCTGCCGGGCACCAGGCCTCGCCCACCTACAATCCTGAACGGAACAGGATTTCTTCCAGATGCAAGCTGCCACAAGCAGGAAGCCTGGCTTCCCATGGAGGGCCAAAGGCCTCCTACAAACTGACATCAGGCACCTGGGCAGCTGACTTTACTTACCCCTGGAAACAGCCCATCCTTTGTGCCCAACTCCCTCTGCCGGGCACCAGGCCTCGGCCACCTACAATCCTGAACGGAACAGGATTTCTTCCAGATGCAAGCTGCCACAAGCAGGAAGCCTGGCTTCCCAAGGAGGGCCAAAGGCCTCCTACAAACTGACATCAGGCACCTGGGCAGCTGACTGTACTTACCCCTCTAAACAGGACATCCTTTGTGCCCAACTCCCTCTGCCGGGCACCTGGCCTCGGCCACCTACAATCCCGAACGAAACAGCATTTCTTCCAGATGCAAGCTGCCACAAGCTGGAAGACTAGCTTCCCATGGAGGACCAAAGGCCTCCTACAAACTGGCATCAGGCACCTGGGCAGCTGACTTTACTTACCCCTGGAAACAGCCCATCCTTTGTGCCCAACTCCCTCTGCCGGGCACCAGGTCTCGCCCACCTACAATCCCGAACGGAACAGGATTGCTTCCAGATGCAAGCTGCCACAAACTGGAAGACAAGCTTCCCTTGGAGGGCCAAAGGCCTCCTACAAACTGACATCAGGCACCTGGGCGACTGACTTTACTTACCCCTGGAAACAGGCCATCCTTTGTGCCCAACTCCCTCTGCAGGGCACCAGGCCTCGGCCACCTGCAATCCCGAACAGATCAGTATTACTTCCCGATGCAAGCTGCCACAAGCTGGAAGCCTGGCTTTCCATGGAGGACCAATAGCCACCTGCAAACTGACATCAGGCACCTGGGCAGCTGACTTTACTTACCCCTGGAAACAGCCCATCCTTTGTGTCCAACTCCCTCATCCGGGCACCCAGCTCTGGCCCCCTACAATCCCGAACGGAACAGGATTTCTTCCAGATGCAAGCTGCCACAAGCAGGAAGCCTGGCTTCCCATGGAGGGCCAAAGGCCTCCTAAAAACTGACATCAGGCACCTGGGCAGATGACTTTACTTACCCCTGGAAACAGGCCATCCTTTGTGCCCAACTCCCTCTGCCGGGCTCCAGGCCTCGGCCACCTACAATCCTGAACGGAACAGGATTTCTTCCAGATGCAAGCTGCCACAAACTGGAAGCCTGTCATCCCTTGGAGGGCCAAAGGCCTCCTACAAACTGACATCAGGCACCTGCGCAGCTGACCTTACTTACCCCTGGAAACCAGCCATCATATGTGCCCAACTCCCTCTGCCGGGCACCTGGCCTCGGCCACCTACAATCCCGAACGGAACAGGATTTCTTCCAGATGCAAGCTGCCACAAGCAGTAAACCTGGCTTCCCATGGAGGGCCAAAGGCCTCCTACAAACTGACATCAGGCACCTGGGCAGCTGACTTTACTTACCCCTGGAAACAGGCCATCCTTTGTGCCCAACTCCCTCTGCCGGGCAGATGGCCTCGGCCACCTACAATCCCGAACGGAACCGGAGTTCTTCATGATGCAAGCTGCCACAAGCTGGAAACGTGGCTTCACTTGGGGGGCCAAAGGCCTCCTACAAACTGACATCAGGCACCTGGGCAGCTGACTTTACTTACCCCTGGAAACAGCCCATCCTTTGTGCCCAACTCCCTCTGCCGGGCACCTGGCCTCGCCCACCTACAATCCCGAACGGAACAGGATTTCTTCCAGATGCAAGCTGCCACAAGCTAGAAGACTAGCTTCCCTTGGAGGGCCAAAGGCCTCCTACAAACTGACATCAGGCACCTGGGCTGCTGACTTTACTTACCCCTGGAAACAGGCCATCCTTTGTGCCCAACTCCCTCTGCCGGGCTCCAGGCCTCGGCCACCTACAATCCTGAACGGAACAGGATTTCTTCCAGATGCAAGCTGCCACAAACTGGAAGCCTTTCATCCCTTGGAGGGCCAAAGGCCTCCTACAAACTGACATCAGGCACCTGGGCAGCTGACCTTACTTACCCCTGGAAACCAGCCATCATATGTGCCCAACTCCCTCTGCCGGGCACCTGGCCTCGGCCTCCTACAATCCCGAACGGAACAGGATTTCTTCCAGATGCAAGCTGCCACATGCAGTAAACCTGGCTTCACATGGAGGGCCAAAGGCCTCCTACAAACTGACATCAGGCACCTGGGCAGCTGACTTTACTTACCCCTGGAAACAGCCCATCCTTTGTGCCCAACTCCCTCTGCCGGGCACCTGGCCTCGGCCACCTACAATCCCGAACGGAACAGGATTTCTTCCAGATGCAAGCTGCCTTTAACAGGAAGACTAGCTTCCCTTGGAGGGCCAAAGGCCTCCTATAAACTGACATCAGACATTTGGGCAGGTGACTTAACTTACCCCTTGAAACAGCCCATCCTTTATGCCCAACTCCCTCTGCCAAGCACCAGGCCTCGCCCACCTACAATCCCGAACGGAACAGGATTTCTTCCAGATGCAAGCTGCCTTTAACAGGAAGACTAGCTTCCCTTGGAGGGCCAAAGGCCTCCTATAAACTGACATCAGACATTTGGGCAGCTGACTTAACTTACCCCTGGAAACAGCCCATCCTTTGTGCCCAACTCCCTCTGCCAAGCACCAGGCCTCGCCCACCTACAATCCTGAACGGAACAGGATTTCTTCCAGATGCAAGCTGCCACGAACTCGAAGACAAGCTTCTCTTGGAGGGCCAAAGGCCTCCTACAAACTGACATCAGGCACCTGGGCAGCTGACTTTACTTACCCCTGGAAACAGCCCATCCTTTGTGCCCAACTCCCTCTGCCGGGCACCAGGCCTCGCCCACCTACAATCCCGAACGGAACAGGATTGCTTCCAGATGCAAGCTGCCACAAACTGGAAGACAAGCTTCCCTTGGAGGGCCAAAGGCCTCCTACAAACTGACATCAGGCACCTGGGCAGCTGACTTTACTTACCCCTGGAAACAGCCCATCCTTTTTGCCCAACTCCCTCTGCCGGGCACCAGGCCTCGGCCACCTACAATCCTGAACGGAACAGGATTTCTTCCAGATGCAAGCTGCCACAACCAGGAAGCCTGGCTTCCCAAGGAGGGCCAAAGGCCTCCTAAAAACTGACATCAGGCACCTGGTCAGCTGACTTTACTTACCCCTCTAAACAGGACATCCTTTGTGCCCAACTCCCTCTGCCGGGCACCTGGCCTCGGCCACCTACAATCCCGAACGAAACAGCATTTCTTCCAGATGCATGCTGCCACAAACTGGAAGACAAGCTTCCCTTGGAGGGCCAAAGGCCTCCTACAAACTGACATCAGGCACCTGGGCAGCTGACTTTACTTACCCCTGGAAACAGCCCAATCTTTTGTGCCCAACTCCCTCTGCCGGGCTCCAGGCCTCGGCCACCTACAATCCTGAACGGAACAGGATTTCTTCCAGATGCAAGCTGCCACAAACTGGAAGCCTGTCATCCCTTGGAGGGCCAAAGGCCTCCTACAAACTGACATCAGGCACCTGGGCAGCTGACCTTACTTACCCCTGGAAACCAGCCATCATATGTGCCCAACTCCCTCTGCCGGGCACCTGGCCTCGGCCACCTACAATCCCGAACGGAACAGGATTTCTTCCAGATGCAAGCTGCCACAAGCAGTAAACCTGGCTTCCCATGGAGGGCCAAAGGCCTCCTACAAACTGACATCAGGCACCTGGGCAGCTGACTTTACTTACCCCTGGAAACAGCCCATCCTTTGTGCCCAACTCCCTCTGCCGGGCACCTGGCCTCGGCCACCTACAATCCCGAACGGAACAGGATTTCTTCCAGATGCAAGCTGCCTTTAACAGGAAGACTACCTTCCCTTGGAGGGCCAAAGGCCTCCTATAAACTGACATCAGACATTTGGGCAGCTGACTTAACTTACCCCTGGAAACAGCCCATCCTTTGTGCCCAACTCCCTCTGCCAAGCACCAGGCCTCGCCCACCTACAATCCTGAACGGAACAGGATTTCTTCCAGATGCAAGCTGCCACAAACTGGAAGACATACTTCTCTTGGAGGGCCAAAGGCCTCCTACAAACTGACATCAGGCACCTGGGCAGCTGACTTTACTTACCCCTGGAAACAGCCCATCCTTTGTGCCCAACTCCCTCTGCCGGGCACCAGGCCTCGCCCACCTACAATCCCGAACGGAACAGGATTTCTTCCAGATGCAAGCTGCCACAAACTGGAAGACAAGCTTCCCTTGGAGGGCCAAAGGCCTCCTACAAACTGACATCAGGCACCTGGGCAGCTGACTTTACTTACCCCTGGAAACAGCCCATCCTTTGTGCCCAACTCCCTCTGCCGGGCACCAGGCCTCGGCCACCTACAATCCTGAACGGAACAGGATTTCTTCCAGATGCAAGCTGCCACAAGCAGGAAGCCTGGCTTCCCATGGAGGGCCAAAGGCCTCCTAAAAACTGACATCAGGCACCTGGGCAGCTGACTTTACTTACCCCTGGAAACAGCCCATCCTTTGTGCCCAACTCCCTCTGCCGGGCACCAGGCCTCGGCCACCTACAATCCTGAACGGAACAGGATTTCTTCCAGATGCAAGCTGCCACAAGCAGGAAGCCTGGCTTCCCAAGGAGGGCCAAAGGCCTCCTACAAACTGACATCAGGCACCTGGGCAGCTGACTTTACTTACCCCTGGAAACAGCCCATCCTTTGTGCCCAACTCCCTCTGCCGGGCACCTGGCCTCGGCCACCTACAATCCCGAACGGAACAGGATTTCTTCCAGATGCAAGCTGCCTTTAACAGGAAGACTAGCTTCCCTTGGAGGGCCAAAGGCCTCCTATAAACTGACATCAGACATTTGGGCAGGTGACTTAACTTACCCCTTGAAACAGCCCATCCTTTATGCCCAACTCCCTCTGCCAAGCACCAGGCCTCGCCCACCTACAATCCCGAACGGAACAGGATTTCTTCCAGATGCAAGCTGCCTTTAACAGGAAGACTAGCTTCCCTTGGAGGGCCAAAGGCCTCCTATAAACTGACATCAGACATTTGGGCAGCTGACTTAACTTACCCCTGGAAACAGCCCATCCTTTGTGCCCAACTCCCTCTGCCAAGCACCAGGCCTCGCCCACCTACAATCCTGAACGGAACAGGATTTCTTCCAGATGCAAGCTGCCACGAACTCGAAGACAAGCTTCTCTTGGAGGGCCAAAGGCCTCCTACAAACTGACATCAGGCACCTGGGCAGCTGACTTTACTTACCCCTGGAAACAGCCCATCCTTTGTGCCCAACTCCCTCTGCCGGGCACCAGGCCTCGCCCACCTACAATCCCGAACGGAACAGGATTGCTTCCAGATGCAAGCTGCCACAAACTGGAAGACAAGCTTCCCTTGGAGGGCCAAAGGCCTCCTACAAACTGACATCAGGCACCTGGGCAGCTGACTTTACTTACCCCTGGAAACAGCCCATCCTTTTTGCCCAACTCCCTCTGCCGGGCACCAGGCCTCGGCCACCTACAATCCTGAACGGAACAGGATTTCTTCCAGATGCAAGCTGCCACAACCAGGAAGCCTGGCTTCCCAAGGAGGGCCAAAGGCCTCCTAAAAACTGACATCAGGCACCTGGTCAGCTGACTTTACTTACCCCTCTAAACAGGACATCCTTTGTGCCCAACTCCCTCTGCCGGGCACCTGGCCTCGGCCACCTACAATCCCGAACGAAACAGCATTTCTTCCAGATGCATGCTGCCACAAACTGGAAGACAAGCTTCCCTTGGAGGGCCAAAGGCCTCCTACAAACTGACATCAGGCACCTGGGCAGCTGACTTTACTTACCCCTGGAAACAGCCCAATCTTTTGTGCCCAACTCCCTCTGCCGGGCTCCAGGCCTCGGCCACCTACAATCCTGAACGGAACAGGATTTCTTCCAGATGCAAGCTGCCACAAACTGGAAGCCTGTCATCCCTTGGAGGGCCAAAGGCCTCCTACAAACTGACATCAGGCACCTGGGCAGCTGACCTTACTTACCCCTGGAAACCAGCCATCATATGTGCCCAACTCCCTCTGCCGGGCACCTGGCCTCGGCCACCTACAATCCCGAACGGAACAGGATTTCTTCCAGATGCAAGCTGCCACAAGCAGTAAACCTGGCTTCCCATGGAGGGCCAAAGGCCTCCTACAAACTGACATCAGGCACCTGGGCAGCTGACTTTACTTACCCCTGGAAACAGCCCATCCTTTGTGCCCAACTCCCTCTGCCGGGCACCTGGCCTCGGCCACCTACAATCCCGAACGGAACAGGATTTCTTCCAGATGCAAGCTGCCTTTAACAGGAAGACTACCTTCCCTTGGAGGGCCAAAGGCCTCCTATAAACTGACATCAGACATTTGGGCAGCTGACTTAACTTACCCCTGGAAACAGCCCATCCTTTGTGCCCAACTCCCTCTGCCAAGCACCAGGCCTCGCCCACCTACAATCCTGAACGGAACAGGATTTCTTCCAGATGCAAGCTGCCACAAACTGGAAGACATACTTCTCTTGGAGGGCCAAAGGCCTCCTACAAACTGACATCAGGCACCTGGGCAGCTGACTTTACTTACCCCTGGAAACAGCCCATCCTTTGTGCCCAACTCCCTCTGCCGGGCACCAGGCCTCGCCCACCTACAATCCCGAACGGAACAGGATTTCTTCCAGATGCAAGCTGCCACAAACTGGAAGACAAGCTTCCCTTGGAGGGCCAAAGGCCTCCTACAAACTGACATCAGGCACCTGGGCAGCTGACTTTACTTACCCCTGGAAACAGCCCATCCTTTGTGCCCAACTCCCTCTGCCGGGCACCAGGCCTCGGCCACCTACAATCCTGAACGGAACAGGATTTCTTCCAGATGCAAGCTGCCACAAGCAGGAAGCCTGGCTTCCCATGGAGGGCCAAAGGCCTCCTAAAAACTGACATCAGGCACCTGGGCAGCTGACTTTACTTACCCCTGGAAACAGCCCATCCTTTGTGCCCAACTCCCTCTGCCGGGCACCAGGCCTCGGCCACCTACAATCCTGAACGGAACAGGATTTCTTCCAGATGCAAGCTGCCACAAGCAGGAAGCCTGGCTTCCCAAGGAGGGCCAAAGGCCTCCTACAAACTGACATCAGGCACCTGGGCAGCTGACTGTTCTTACCCCTCTAAACAGGACATCCTTTGTGCCCAACTCTCTCTGCCGGGCACCTGGCCTAGGCCACCTACAATCCCGAACGAAACAGCATTTCTTCCAGATGCAAGCTGCCACAAGCTGGAAGACTGGTTTCCCATGGAGGACCAAAGGCCTCCTACAAACTGGCATCAGGCACCTGGGCAGCTGACTTTACTTACCCCTGGAAACAGGCCATCCTTTGTGCCCAACTCCCTCTGCCGGGCACCTGGCCTCGGCCACCTGCAATCCCGAACAGATCAGTATTACTTCCCGATGCAAGCTGCCACAAGCTGGAAGCCTGGCTTTCCATGGAGGACCAATAGCCACCTGCAAACTGACATCAGGCACCTGGGCAGCTGACTTTACTTACCCCTGGAAACAGCCCATCCTTTGTGTCCAACTCCCTCATCCGGGCACCCAGCTCCGGCCCCCTACAATCCCGAACGGAACAGGATGTCTTCCAGATGCAAGCTGTCAGAAGCAGGAAGCCTGGCTTCCCTTGGAGGGCCAAAGGCCTCCTAAAAACTGACATCAGGCACCTGGGCAGATGACTTTACTTACCCCTGGAAACAGCCCATCCTTTGTGCCCAACTCCCTCTGCCGGGCAGATGGCCTCGGCCACCTACAATCCCGAACGGAACAGCATTTCTTCCAGATGCAAGCTGCCACAAGCTGGAAACGTGGCTTCACTTGGGGGGCCAAAGGCCTCCTGCAAACTGACATCAGGCACCTGGGCAGCTGACTTTACTTACCCCTGGAAACAGCCCATCCTTTGTGCCCAACTCCCTCTGCCGGGCACCTGGCCTCGCCCACCTACAATCCCGAACGGAACAGGATTTCTTCCAGATGCAAGCTGCCACAAGCTGGAAGACTAGCTTCCCTTGGAGGGCCAAAGGCCTCCTACAAACTGACATCAGGCACCTGGGCTGCTGACTTTACTTACCCCTGGAAACAGGCCATCCTTTGTGCCCAACTCCCTCTGCCGGGCTCCAGGCCTCGGCCACCTACAATCCTGAACGGAACAGGATTTCTTCCAGATGCAAGCTGCCACAAACTGGAAGCCTGTCATCCCTTGGAGGGCCAAAGGCCTCCTACAAACTGACATCAGGCACCTGGGCAGCTGAGCTTACTTACCCCTGGAAACCAGCCATCATATGTGCCCAACTCCCTCTGCCGGGCACCTGGCCTCGGCCACCTACAATCCCGAACGGAACAGGATTTCTTCCAGATGCAAGCTGCCACAAGCAGTAAACCTGGCTTCCCATGGAGGGCCAAAGGCCTCCTACAAACTGACATCAGGCACCTGGGCAGCTGACTTTACTTACCCCTGGAAACAGCCCATCCTTTGTGCCCAACTCCCTCTGCCGGGCACCTGGCCTCGGCCACCTACAATCCCGAACGGAACAGGATTTCTTCCAGATGCAAGCTGCCTTTAACAGGAAGACTAGCTTCCCTTGGAGGGCCAAAGGCCTCCTATAAACTGACATCAGACATTTGGGCAGCTGACTTAACTTACCCCTGGAAACAGCACATCCTTTGTGCCCAACTCCCTCTGCCGGGCACCAGGCCTCGCCCACCTACAATCCTGAACGGAACAGGATTTCTTCCAGATGCAAGCTGCCACAAGCAGGAAGCCTGGCTTCCCATGGAAGGCCAAAGGCCTCCTACAAACTGACATCAGGCACCTGGGCAGCTGACTTTACTTACCCCTGGAAACAGCCCATCCTTTGTGCCCAACTCCCTCTGCCGGGCACCAGGCCTCGGCCACCTACAATCCTGAACGGAACAGGATTTCTTCCAGATGCAAGCTGCCACAAGCAGGAAGCCTGGCTTCCCAAGGAGGGCCAAAGGCCTCCTACAAACTGACATCAGGCACCTGGGCAGCTGACTGTACTTACCCCTCTAAACAGGACATCTTTGGGCCCAACTCCCTCTGCCGGGCACCTGGCCTCGGCCACCTACAATCCCGAACGAAACAGCATTTCTTCCAGATGCAAGCTGCCACAAGCTGGAAGACTAGCTTCCCATGGAGGACCAAAGGCCTCCTACAAACTGGCATCAGGCACCTGGGCAGCTGACTTTACTTACCCCTGGAAACAGCCCATCCTTTGTGCCCAACTCCCTCTGCCGGGCACCAGGTCTCGCCCACCTACAATCCCGAACGGAACAGGATTGCTTCCAGATGCAAGCTGCCACAAACTGGAAGACAAGCTTGCCTTGGAGGGCCAAAGGCCTCCTACAAACTGACATCAGGCACCTGGGCGACTGACTTTACTTACCCCTGGAAACAGGCCATCCTTTGTGCCCAACTCCCTCTGCAGGGCACCAGGCCTCGGCCACCTGCAATCCCGAACAGATCAGTATTACTTCCCGATGCAAGCTGCCACAAGCTGGAAGCCTGGCTTTCCATGGAGGACCAATAGCCACCTGCAAACTGACATCAGGCACCTGGGCAGCTGACTTTACTTACCCCTGGAAACAGCCCATCCTTTGTGTCCAACTCCCTCATCCGGGCACCCAGCTCTGGCCCCCTACAATCCCGAACGGAACAGGATTTCTTCCAGATGCAAGCTGCCACAAGCAGGAAGCCTGGCTTCCCATGGAGGGCCAAAGGCCTCCTAAAAACTGACATCAGGCACCTGGGCAGATGACTTTACTTACCCCTGGAAACAGGCCATCCTTTGTGCCCAACTCCCTCTGCCGGGCTCCAGGCCTCGGCCACCTACAATCCTGAACGGAACAGGATTTCTTCCAGATGCAAGCTGCCACAAACTAGAAGCCTGTCATCCCTTGGAGGGCCAAAGGCCTCCTACAAACTGACATCAGGCACCTGCGCAGCTGACCTTACTTACCCCTGGAAACCAGCCATCATATGTGCCCAACTCCCTCTGCCGGGCACCTGGCCTCGGCCACCTACAATCCCGAACGGAACAGGATTTCTTCCAGATGCAAGCTGCCACAAGCAGTAAACCTGGCTTCCCATGGAGGGCCAAAGGCCTCCTACAAACTGACATCAGGCACCTGGGCAGCTGACTTTACTTACCCCTGGAAACAGGCCATCCTTTGTGCCCAACTCCCTCTGCCGGGCAGATGGCCTCGGCCACCTACAATCCCGAACGGAACCGGAGTTCTTCATGATGCAAGCTGCCACAAGCTGGAAACGTGGCTTCACTTGGGGGGCCAAAGGCCTCCTACAAACTGACATCAGGCACCTGGGCAGCTGACTTTACTTACCCCTGGAAACAGCCCATCCTTTGTGCCCAACTCCCTCTGCCGGGCACCTGGCCTCGCCCACCTACAATCCCGAACGGAACAGGATTTCTTCCAGATGCAAGCTGCCACAAGCTAGAAGACTAGCTTCCCTTGGAGGGCCAAAGGCCTCCTACAAACTGACATCAGGCACCTGGGCTGCTGACTTTACTTACCCCTGGAAACAGGCCATCCTTTGTGCCCAACTCCCTCTGCCGGGCTCCAGGCCTCGGCCACCTACAATCCTGAACGGAACAGGATTTCTTCCAGATGCAAGCTGCCACAAACTGGAAGCCTTTCATCCCTTGGAGGGCCAAAGGCCTCCTACAAACTGACATCAGGCACCTGGGCAGCTGACCTTACTTACCCCTGGAAACCAGCCATCATATGTGCCCAACTCCCTCTGCCGGGCACCTGGCCTCGGCCTCCTACAATCCCGAACGGAACAGGATTTCTTCCAGATGCAAGCTGCCACATGCAGTAAACCTGGCTTCACATGGAGGGCCAAAGGCCTCCTACAAACTGACATCAGGCACCTGGGCAGCTGACTTTACTTACCCCTGGAAACAGCCCATCCTTTGTGCCCAACTCCCTCTGCCGGGCACCTGGCCTCGGCCACCTACAATCCCGAACGGAACAGGATTTCTTCCAGATGCAAGCTGCCTTTAACAGGAAGACTAGCTTCCCTTGGAGGGCCAAAGGCCTCCTATAAACTGACATCAGACATTTGGGCAGGTGACTTAACTTACCCCTTGAAACAGCCCATCCTTTATGCCCAACTCCCTCTGCCAAGCACCAGGCCTCGCCCACCTACAATCCCGAACGGAACAGGATTTCTTCCAGATGCAAGCTGCCTTTAACAGGAAGACTAGCTTCCCTTGGAGGGCCAAAGGCCTCCTACAAACTGACATCAGGCACCTGGGCAGCTGACTTTACTTACCCCTGGAAACAGCCCATCCTTTGTGCCCAACTCCCTCTGCCGGGCACCAGGCCTCGCCCACCTACAATCCCGAACGGAACAGGATTGCTTCCAGATGCAAGCTGCCACAAACTGGAAGACAAGCTTCCCTTGGAGGGCCAAAGGCCTCCTACAAACTGACATCAGGCACCTGGGCAGCTGACTTTACTTACCCCTGGAAACAGCCCATCCTTTTTGCCCAACTCCCTCTGCCGGGCACCAGGCCTCGGCCACCTACAATCCTGAACGGAACAGGATTTCTTCCAGATGCAAGCTGCCACAACCAGGAAGCCTGGCTTCCCAAGGAGGGCCAAAGGCCTCCTAAAAACTGACATCAGGCACCTGGTCAGCTGACTTTACTTACCCCTCTAAACAGGACATCCTTTGTGCCCAACTCCCTCTGCCGGGCACCTGGCCTCGGCCACCTACAATCCCGAACGAAACAGCATTTCTTCCAGATGCATGCTGCCACAAACTGGAAGACAAGCTTCCCTTGGAGGGCCAAAGGCCTCCTACAAACTGACATCAGGCACCTGGGCAGCTGACTTTACTTACCCCTGGAAACAGCCCATCCTTTGTGCCCAACTCCCTCTGCCGGGCTCCAGGCCTCGGCCACCTACAATCCTGAACGGAACAGGATTTCTTCCAGATGCAAGCTGCCACAAACTGGAAGCCTGTCATCCCTTGGAGGGCCAAAGGCCTCCTACAAACTGACATCAGGCACCTGGGCAGCTGACCTTACTTACCCCTGGAAACCAGCCATCATATGTGCCCAACTCCCTCTGCCGGGCACCTGGCCTCGGCCACCTACAATCCCGAACGGAACAGGATTTCTTCCAGATGCAAGCTGCCACAAGCAGTAAACCTGGCTTCCCATGGAGGGCCAAAGGCCTCCTACAAACTGACATCAGGCACCTGGGCAGCTGACTTTACTTACCCCTGGAAACAGCCCATCCTTTGTGCCCAACTCCCTCTGCCGGGCACCTGGCCTCGGCCACCTACAATCCCGAACGGAACAGGATTTCTTCCAGATGCAAGCTGCCTTTAACAGGAAGACTACCTTCCCTTGGAGGGCCAAAGGCCTCCTATAAACTGACATCAGACATTTGGGCAGCTGACTTAACTTACCCCTGGAAACAGCCCATCCTTTGTGCCCAACTCCCTCTGCCAAGCACCAGGCCTCGCCCACCTACAGTCCTGAACGGAACAGGATTTCTTCCAGATGCAAGCTGCCACAAACTGGAAGACATACTTCTCTTGGAGGGCCAAAGGCCTCCTACAAACTGACATCAGGCACCTGGGCAGCTGACTTTACTTACCCCTGGAAACAGCCCATCCTTTGTGCCCAACTCCCTCTGCCGGGCACCAGGCCTCGCCCACCTACAATCCCGAACGGAACAGGATTTCTTCCAGATGCAAGCTGCCACAAACTGGAAGACAAGCTTCCCTTGGAGGGCCAAAGGCCTCCTACAAACTGACATCAGGCACCTGGGCAGCTGACTTTACTTACCCCTGGAAACAGCCCATCCTTTGTGCCCAACTCCCTCTGCCGGGCACCAGGCCTCGGCCACCTACAATCCTGAACGGAACAGGATTTCTTCCAGATGCAAGCTGCCACAAGCAGGAAGCCTGGCTTCCCATGGAGGGCCAAAGGCCTCCTAAAAACTGACATCAGGCACCTGGGCAGCTGACTTTACTTACCCCTGGAAACAGCCCATCCTTTGTGCCCAACTCCCTCTGCCGGGCACCAGGCCTCGGCCACCTACAATCCTGAACGGAACAGGATTTCTTCCAGATGCAAGCTGCCACAAGCAGGAAGCCTGGCTTCCCAAGGAGGGCCAAAGGCCTCCTACAAACTGACATCAGGCACCTGGGCAGCTGACTGTTCTTACCCCTCTAAACAGGACATCCTTTGTGCCCAACTCTCTCTGCCGGGCACCTGGCCTAGGCCACCTACAATCCCGAACGAAACAGCATTTCTTCCAGATGCAAGCTGCCACAAGCTGGAAGACTGGTTTCCCATGGAGGACCAAAGGCCTCCTACAAACTGGCATCAGGCACCTGGGCAGCTGACTTTACTTACCCCTGGAAACAGGCCATCCTTTGTGCCCAACTCCCTCTGCCGGGCACCTGGCCTCGGCCACCTGCAATCCCGAACAGATCAGTATTACTTCCCGATGCAAGCTGCCACAAGCTGGAAGCCTGGCTTTCCATGGAGGACCAATAGCCACCTGCAAACTGACATCAGGCACCTGGGCAGCTGACTTTACTTACCCCTGGAAACAGCCCATCCTTTGTGTCCAACTCCCTCATCCGGGCACCCAGCTCCGGCCCCCTACAATCCCGAACGGAACAGGATGTCTTCCAGATGCAAGCTGTCAGAAGCAGGAAGCCTGGCTTCCCATGGAGGGCCAAAGGCCTCCTAAAAACTGACATCAGGCACCTGGGCAGCTGACTTTACTTACCCCTGGAAACAGCCCATCCTTTGTGCCCAACTCCCTCTGCCGGGCAGATGGCCTCGGCCACCTACAATCCCGAACGGAACAGCATTTCTTCCAGATGCAAGCTGCCACAAGCTGGAAACGTGGCTTCACTTGGGGGGCCAAAGGCCTCCTGCAAACTGACATCAGGCACCTGGGCAGCTGACTTTACTTACCCCTGGAAACAGCCCATCCTTTGTGCCCAACTCCCTCTGCCGGGCACCTGGCCTCGCCCACCTACAATCCCGAACGGAACAGGATTTCTTCCAGATGCAAGCTGCCACAAGCTGGAAGACTAGCTTCCCTTGGAGGGCCAAAGGCCTCCTACAAACTGACATCAGGCACCTGGGCTGCTGACTTTACTTACCCCTGGAAACAGGCCATCCTTTGTGCCCAACTCCCTCTGCCGGGCTCCAGGCCTCGGCCACCTACAATCCTGAACGGAACAGGATTTCTTCCAGATGCAAGCTGCCACAAACTGGAAGCCTGTCATCCCTTGGAGGGCCAAAGGCCTCCTACAAACTGACATCAGGCACCTGGGCAGCTGAGCTTACTTACCCCTGGAAACCAGCCATCATATGTGCCCAACTCCCTCTGCCGGGCACCTGGCCTCGGCCACCTACAATCCCGAACGGAACAGGATTTCTTCCAGATGCAAGCTGCCACAAGCAGTAAACCTGGCTTCCCATGGAGGGCCAAAGGCCTCCTACAAACTGACATCAGGCACCTGGGCAGCTGACTTTACTTACCCCTGGAAACAGCCCATCCTTTGTGCCCAACTCCCTCTGCCGGGCACCTGGCCTCGGCCACCTACAATCCCGAACGGAACAGGATTTCTTCCAGATGCAAGCTGCCTTTAACAGGAAGACTAGCTTCCCTTGGAGGGCCAAAGGCCTCCTATAAACTGACATCAGACATTTGGGCAGCTGACTTAACTTACCCCTGGAAACAGCACATCCTTTGTGCCCAACTCCCTCTGCCGGGCACCAGGCCTCGCCCACCTACAATCCTGAACGGAACAGGATTTCTTCCAGATGCAAGCTGCCACAAGCAGGAAGCCTGGCTTCCCATGGAGGGCCAAAGGCCTCCTACAAACTGACATCAGGCACCTGGGCAGCTGACTTTACTTACCCCTGGAAACAGCCCATCCTTTGTGCCCAACTCCCTCTGCCGGGCACCAGGCCTCGGCCACCTACAATCCTGAACGGAACAGGATTTCTTCCAGATGCAAGCTGCCACAAGCAGGAAGCCTGGCTTCCCAAGGAGGGCCAAAGGCCTCCTACAAACTGACATCAGGCACCTGGGCAGCTGACTGTACTTACCCCTCTAAACAGGACATCCTTTGTGCCCAACTCCCTCTGCCGGGCACCTGGCCTCGGCCACCTACAATCCCGAACGAAACAGCATTTCTTCCAGATGCAAGCTGCCACAAGCTGGAAGACTAGCTTCCCATGGAGGACCAAAGGCCTCCTACAAACTGGCATCAGGCACCTGGGCAGCTGACTTTACTTACCCCTGGAAACAGCCCATCCTTTGTGCCCAACTCCCTCTGCCGGGCACCAGGTCTCGCCCACCTACAATCCCGAACGGAACAGGATTGCTTCCAGATGCAAGCTGCCACAAACTGGAAGACAAGCTTCCCTTGGAGGGCCAAAGGCCTCCTACAAACTGACATCAGGCACCTGGGCGACTGACTTTACTTACCCCTGGAAACAGGCCATCCTTTGTGCCCAACTCCCTCTGCAGGGCACCAGGCCTCGGCCACCTGCAATCCCGAACAGATCAGTATTACTTCCCGATGCAAGCTGCCACAAGCTGGAAGCCTGGCTTTCCATGGAGGACCAATAGCCACCTGCAAACTGACATCAGGCACCTGGGCAGCTGACTTTACTTACCCCTGGAAACAGCCCATCCTTTGTGTCCAACTCCCTCATCCGGGCACCCAGCTCTGGCCCCCTACAATCCCGAACGGAACAGGATTTCTTCCAGATGCAAGCTGCCACAAGCAGGAAGCCTGGCTTCCCATGGAGGGCCAAAGGCCTCCTAAAAACTGACATCAGGCACCTGGGCAGATGACTTTACTTACCCCTGGAAACAGGCCATCCTTTGTGCCCAACTCCCTCTGCCGGGCTCCAGGCCTCGGCCACCTACAATCCTGAACGGAACAGGATTTCTTCCAGATGCAAGCTGCCACAAACTGGAAGCCTGTCATCCCTTGGAGGGCCAAAGGCCTCCTACAAACTGACATCAGGCACCTGGGCAGCTGACCTTACTTACCCCTGGAAACCAGCCATCATATGTGCCCAACTCCCTCTGCCGGGCACCTGGCCTCGGCCACCTACAATCCCGAACGGAACAGGATTTCTTCCAGATGCAAGCTGCCTTTAACAGGAAGACTAGCTTCCCTTGGAGGGCCAAAGGCCTCCTATAAACTGACATCAGACATTTGGGCAGGTGACTTAACTTACCCCTTGAAACAGCCCATCCTTTATGCCCAACTCCCTCTGCCAAGCACCAGGCCTCGCCCACCTACAATCCCGAACGGAACAGGATTTCTTCCAGATGCAAGCTGCCTTTAACAGGAAGACTAGCTTCCCTTGGAGGGCCAAAGGCCTCCTATAAACTGACATCAGACATTTGGGCAGCTGACTTAACTTACCCCTGGAAACAGCCCATCCTTTGTGCCCAACTCCCTCTGCCAAGCACCAGGCCATGGCCACCTACAATCCCGAACGGAACAGGATTTCTTCCAGATGCAAGCTGCCACAAGCAGGAAGCCTGGCTTCACTTGGAGGGCCAAAGGCCTCCTACAAACTGACATCAGGCACCTGGGCAGCTGACTTTACTTACCCCTGGAAACAGCCCATCCTTTGTGCCCAACTCCCTCTGCCGGGCACCAGGCCTCGCCCACCTACAATCCCGAACGGAACAGGATTGCTTCCAGATGCAAGCTGCCACAAACTGGAAGACAAGCTTCCCTTGGAGGGCCAAAGGCCTCCTACAAACTGACATCAGGCACCTGGGCAGCTGACTTTACTTACCCCTGGAAACAGCCCATCATTTGTGCCCAACTCCCTCTGCCGGGCACCTGGCCTCGGCCACCTACAATCCCGAACGGAACAGGATTTCTTCCCGATGCAAGCAGCCACAAGCTGGAAGACTGGTTTCCCATTGAGGACCAAAGGCCTCCTACAAACTGGCATCAGGCACCTGGGCAGCTGACTTTACTTACCCCTGGAAACAGCCCATCCTTTGTGCCCAACTCCCTCTGCCGGGCACCAGGTCTCGCCCACCTACAATCCCGAACGGAACAGGATTGCTTCCAGATGCAAGCTGCCACAAACTGGAAGACAAGCTTCCCTTGGAGGGCCAAAGGCCTCCTACAAACTGACATCAGGCACCTGGGCAGCTGACTTTACTTACCCCTGGAAACAGGCCATCCTTTGTGCCCAACTCCCTCTGCCGGGCACCAGGCCTCGGCCACCTGCAATCCCGAACAGATCAGTATTACTTCCCGATGCAAGCTGCCACAAGCTGGAAGCCTGGCTTTCCATGGAGGACCAATAGCCACCTGCAAACTGACATCAGGAACCTGGGCAGCTGACTTTACTTACCCCTGGAAACAGCCCATCCTTTGTGTCCAACTCCCTCATCCGGGCACCCAGCTCCGGCCCCCTACAATCCCGAACGGAACACGATTTCTTCCAGATGCAAGCTGCCACAAGCAGGAAGCCTGGCTTCCCATGGAGGGCCAAAGGCCTCCTAAAAACTGACATCAGGCACCTGGGCAGATGACTTTACTTGCCCCTGGAAACAAGACATCCTTTGTGCCCAACTCCCTCTGCCGGGCAGATGGCCTCGGCCACCAACAATCCCGAACGGAACCGGAGTTCTTCCAGATGCAAGCTGCCACAAGCTGGAAACGTGGCTTCACTTGGGGGGCCAAAGGCCTCCTACAAACTGACATCAGGCACCTGGGCAGCTGACTTTACTTACCCCTGGAAACAGCCCATCCTTTGTGCCCAACTCCCTCAGCCGGGCACCTGGCCTCGCCCACCTACAATCCCGAACGGAACAGGATTTCTTCCAGATGCAAGCTGCCACAAGCTGGAAGACTAGCTTCCCTTGGAGGGTCAAAGGCCTCCTACAAACTGACATCAGGCACCTGGGCTGCTGACTTTACTTACCCCTGGAAACAGGCCATCCTTTGTGCCCAACTCCCTCTGCCGGGCTCCAGGCCTCGGCCTCCTACAATCCTGAACGGAACAGGATTTCTTCCAGATGCAAGCTGCCACAAACTGGAAGCCTTTCATCCCATGGAGGGCCAAAGGCCTCCTACAAACTGACATCAGGCACCTGGGCAGCTGACCTTACTTTCCCCTGGAAACCAGCCATCATATGTGCCCAACTCCCTCTGCCGGGCACCTGGCCTCGGCCACCTACAATCCCGAACGGAACAGGATTTCTTCCAGATGCAAGCTGCCACAAGCAGTAAACCTGGCTTCCCATGGAGGGCCAAAGGCCTCCTACAAACTGACATCAGGCACCTGGGCAGCTGACTTTACTTACCCCTGGAAACAGCCCATCCTTTGTGCCCAACTCCCTCTGCCGGGCACCTGGCCTCGGCCACCTACAATCCCAAACGGAACAGGATTTCTTCCAGATGCAAGCTGCCACAAGCTGGAAGACTGGTTTCCCATGGAGGACCAAAGGCCTCCTACATACTGGCATCAGGCACCTGGGCAGCTGACTTTACTTACCCCTGGAAACAGCCCATCCTTTGTGCCCAACTCCCTCTGCCGGGCACCAGGTCTCGCCCACCTACAATCCCGAACGGAACAGGATTGCTTCCAGATGCAAGCTGCCGCAAACTGGAAGACAAGCTTCCCTTGGAGGGCCAAAGGCCTCCTACAAACTGACATCAGGCACCTGGGCAGCTGACTTTACTTACCCCTGGAAACAGGCCATCCTTTGTGCCCAACTCCCTCTGCCGGGCAGATGGCCTCGGCCACCTACAATCCCGAACGGAACCGGAGTTCTTCATGATGCAAGCTGCCACAAGCTGGAAACGTGGCTTCACTTGGGGGGCCAAAGGCCTCCTACAAACTGACATCAGGCACCTGGGCAGCTGACTTTACTTACCCCTGGAAACAGCCCATCCTTTGTGCCCAACTCCCTCTGCCGGGCACCTGGCCTCGGCCACCTACAATCCCGAACGGAACAGGATTTCTTCCAGATGCAATCTGCCACAAGCTGGAAGACTAGCTTCCCTTGGAGGGCCAAAGGCCTCTTACAAACTGACATCAGGCACCTGGGCTGCTGACTTTACTTACCCCTGGAAACAGTCCATCCTTTGTGCCCAACTCCCTCTGCCGGGCTCCAGGCCTCGGCCACCTACAATCCTGAACGGAACAGGATTTCTTCCAGATGCAAGCTGCCACAAACTGGAAGCCTGTCATCCCTTGGAGGGCCAAAGGCCTCCTACAAACTGACATCAGGCACCTGGGCAGCTGACCTTACTTACCCCTGGAAACCAGCCATCATATGTGCCCAACTCCCTCTGCCGGGCACCTGGCCTCGGCCTCCTACAATCCCGAACGGAACAGGATTTCTTCCAGATGCAAGCTGCCACAAGCAGTAAACCTGGCTTCACATGGAGAGCCAAAGGCCTCCTACAAACTGACATCAGGCACCTGGGCAGCTGACTTTACTTACCCCTGGAAACAGCCCATCCTTTGTGCCCAACTCCCTCTGCCGGGCACCTGGCCTCGGCCACCTACAATCCCGAACGGAACAGGATTTCTTCCAGATGCAAGCTGCCTTTAACAGGAAGACTAGCTTCCCTTGGAGGGCCAAAGGCCTCCTATAAACTGACATCAGACATTTGGGCAGGTGACTTAACTTACCCCTGGAAACAGCCCATCCTTTGTGCCCAACTCCCTCTGCCAAGCACCAGGCCTCGCCCACCTACAATCCTGAACGGAACAGGATTTATTCCAGATGCAAGCTGCCACAAACTGGAAGACAAGCTTCCCTTGGAGAACCAAAGGCCTCCTACAAACTGACATCAGGCACCTGGGCAGCTGACTTTACTTACCCCTGGAAACAGCCCATCCTTTGTGCCCAACTCCCTCTGCCGGGCACCTGGCCTCGCCCACCTACAATCCCGAACGGAACAGGATTTCTTCCAGATGCAAGCTGCCACAAGCTAGAAGACTAGCTTCACTTGGGGGGCCAAAGGCCTCCTACAAACTGACATCAGGCACCTGGGCAGCTGACTTTACTTACCCCTGGAAACAGCCCATCCTTTGTGCCCAACTCCCTCTGCCGGGCACCTGGCCTCGCCCACCTACAATCCCGAACGGAACAGGATTTCTTCCAGATGCAAGCTGCCACAAGCTAGAAGACTAGCTTCTCTTGGAGGGCCAAAGGCCTCCTACAAACTGACATCAGGCACCTGGGCTGCTGACTTTACTTACCCCTGGAAACAGGCCATCCTTTGTGCCCAACTCCCTCTGCCGGGCTCCAGGCCTCGGCCACCTACAATCCTGAACGGAACAGGATTTCTTCCAGATGCAAGCTGCCACAAACTGGAAGCCTGTCATCCCTTGGAGGGCCAAAGGCCTCCTACAAACTGACATCAGGCACCTGGGCAGCTGACCTTACTTACCCCTGGAAACCAGCCATCATATGTGCCCAACTCCCTCTGCCGGGCACCTGGCCTCGGCCTCCTACAATCCCGAACGGAACAGGATTTCTTCCAGATGCAAGCTGCCACATGCAGTAAACCTGGCTTCACATGGAGGGCCAAAGGCCTCCTACAAACTGACATCAGGCACCTGGGCAGCTGACTTTACTTACCCCTGGAAACAGCCCATCCTTTGTGCCCAACTCCCTCTGCCGGGCACCTGGCCTCGGCCACCTACAATCCCGAACAGAACAGGATTTCTTCCAGATGCAAGCTGCCTTTAACAGGAAGACTAGATTCCCTTGGAGGGCCAAAGGCCTCCTATAAACTGTCATCAGACATTTGGGCAGGTGACTTAACTTACCCCTTGAAACAGCCCATCCTTTATGCCCAACTCCCTCTGCCAAGCACCAGGCCTCGCCCACCTACAATCCCGAACGGAACAGGATTTCTTCCAGATGCAAGCTGCCTTTAACAGGAAGACTAGCTTCCCTTGGAGGGCCAAAGGCCTCCTATAAACTGACATCAGACATTTGGGCAGCTGACTTAACTTACCCCTGGAAACAGCCCATCCTTTGTGCCCAACTCCCTCTGCCAAGCACCAGGCCTCGCCCACCTACAATCCCGAACGGAACAGGATTTCTTCCAGATGCAAGCTGCCACGAACTGGAAGACAAGCTTCTCTTGGAGGGCCAAAGGCCTCCTACAAACTGACATCAGGCACCTGGGCAGCTGACTTTACTTACCCCTGGAAACAGCCCATCCTTTGTGCCCAACTCCCTCTGCCGGGCACCAGGCCTCGCCCACCTACAATCCCGAACGGAACAGGATTGCTTCCAGATGCAAGCTGCCACAAACTGGAAGACAAGCTTCCCTTGGAGGGCCAAAGGCCTCCTACAAACTGACATCAGGCACCTGGGCAGCTGACTTTACTTACCCCTGGAAACAGCCCATCATTTGTGCCCAACTCCCTCTGCCGGGCACCTGGCCTCGGCCACCTACAATCCCGAACGGAACAGGATTTCTTTCAGATGCAAGCAGCCACAAGCTGGAAGACTGGTTTCCCATGGAGGACCAAAGGCCTCCTACAAACTGGCATCAGGCACCTGGGCAGCTGACTTTACTTACCCCTGGAAACAGCCCATCCTTTGTGCCCAACTCCCTCTGCCGGGCACCAGGTCTCGCCCACCTACAATCCCGAACGGAACAGGATTGCTTCCAGATGCAAGCTGCCACAAACTGGAAGACAAGCTTCCCTTGGAGGGCCAAAGGCCTCCTACAAACTGACATCAGGCACCTGGGCAGCTGACTTTACTTACCCCTGGAAACAGGCCATCCTTTGTGCCCAACTCCCTCTGCCGGGCACCAGGCCTCGGCCACCTGCAATCCCGAACAGATCAGTATTACTTCCCGATGCAAGCTGCCACAAGCTGGAAGCCTGGCTTTCCATGGAGGACCAATAGCCACCTACAAACTGACATCAGGAACCTGGGCAGCTGACTTTACTTACCCCTGGAAACAGCCCATCCTTTGTGTCCAACTCCCTCATCCGGGCACCCAGCTCCGGCCCCCTACAATCCCGAACGGAACACGATTTCTTCCAGATGCAAGCTGCCACAAGCAGGAAGCCTGGCTTCCCATGGAGGGCCAAAGGCCTCCTAAAAACTGACATCAGGCACCTGGGCAGATGACTTTACTTGCCCCTGGAAACAAGACATCCTTTGTGCCCAACTCCCTCTGCCGGGCAGATGGCCTCGGCCACCAACAATCCCGAACGGAACCGGAGTTCTTCCAGATGCAAGCTGCCACAAGCTGGAAACGTAGCTTCACTTGGGGGGCCAAAGGCCTCCTACAAACTGACATCAGGCACCTGGGCAGCTGACTTTACTTACCCCTGGAAACAGCCCATCCTTTGTGCCCAACTCCCTCAGCCGGGCACCTGGCCTCGCCCACCTACAATCCCGAACGGAACAGGATTTCTTCCAGATGCAAGCTGCCACAAACTGGAAGACAAGCTTCTCTTGGAGGGCCAAAGGCCTCCTACAAACTGACATCAGGCACCTGGGCAGCTGACTTTACTTACCCCTGGAAACAGCCCATCCTTTGTGCCCAACTCCCTCTGCCGGGCACCAGGCCTCGGCCACCTACAATTCTGAACGGAACAGGATTTCTTCCAGATGCAAGCTGCCACAAGCAGGAAGCCTGGCTTCCCATGGAGGGCCAAAGGCCTCCTACAAACTGACATCAGGCACCTGGGCAGCTGACTTTACTTACCCCTGGAAACAGCCCATCCTTTGTGCCCAACTCCCTCTGCCGGGCACCTGGCTTAGCCTACCTACAATCCCGAACGGAACAGGATTTCTTCCAGATGCAAGCTGCCACAAGCTGGAAGACTAGCTTCCCTTGGAGGGCCAAAGGCCTCCTACAAACTGACATCAGGCACCTGGGCTGCTGACTTTACTTACCCCTGGAAACAGTCCATCCTTTGTGCCCAACTCCCTCTGCCGGGCTCCAGGCCTCGGCCACCTACAATCCTGAACGGAACAGGATTTCTTCCAAATGCAAGCTGCCACAAACTGGAAGCCTGTCATCCCTTGGAGGGCCAAAGGCCTCCTACAAACTGACATCAGGCACCTGCGCAGCTGACCTTACTTACCCCTGGAAACCAGCCATCATATGTGCCCAACTCCCTCTGCCGGGCACCTGGCCTCGGCCTCCTACAATCCCGAACGGAACAGGATTTCTTCCAGATGCAAGCTGCCACAAGCAGTAAACCTGGCTTCACATGGAGGGCCAAAGGCCTCCTACAAACTGACATCAGGCACCTGGGCAGCTGACTTTACTTACCCGTGGAAACAGGCCATCCTTTGTGCCCAACTCCCTCTGCCGGGCACCAGGCCTTGGCCACCTACAATCCCGAACGGAACAGGATTTCTTCCAGATGCAAGCTGCCTTTAACAGGAAGACTAGCTTCCCTTGGAGGGCCAAAGGCCTCCTATAAACTGACATCAGACATTTGGGCAGGTGACTTAACTTACCCCTGGAAACAGCCCATCCTTTGTGCCCAACTCCCTCTGCCAAGCACCAGGCCTCGCCCACCTACAATCCCGAACGGAACAGGATTTCTTCCAGATGCAAGCTGCCTTTAACAGGAAGACTAGCTTCCCTTGGAGGGCCAAAGGCCTCCTATAAACTGACATCAGACATTTGGGCAGCTGACTTAACTTACCCCTGGAAACAGCCCATCCTTTGTGCCCAACTCCCTCTGCCAAGCACCAGGCCTCGCCCACCTACAATCCCGAACGGAACAGGATTGCTTCCAGATGCAAGCTGCCACAAACTGGAAGACAAGCTTCCCTTGGAGGGCCAAAGGCCTCCTACAAACTGACATCAGGCACCTGGGCAGCTGACTTTACTTACCCCTGGAAACAGGCCATCCTTTGTGCCCAACTCCCTCTGCCGGGCACCAGGCCTCGGCCACCTGCAATCCCGAACAGATCAGTATTACTTCCCGATGCAAGCTGCCACAAGCTGGAAGCCTGGCTTTCCATGGAGGACCAATAGCCACCTGCAAACTGACATCAGGCACCTGGGCAGCTGACTTTACTTACCCCTGGAAACAGCCCATCCTTTGTGTCCAACTCCCTCATCCGGGCACCCAGCTCCGGCCCCCTACAATCCCGAACGGAACACGATTTCTTCCAGATGCAAGCTGCCACAAGCAGGAAGCCTGGCTTCCCATGGAGGGCCAAAGGCCTCCTAAAAACTGACATCAGGCACCTGGGCAGATGACTTTACTTGCCCCTGGAAACAAGACATCCTTTGTGCCCAACTCCCTGTGCCGGGCAGATGGCCTCGGCCACCTACAATCCCGAACGGAACCGGAGTTCTTCCAGATGCAAGCTGCCACAAGCTGGAAACGTGGCTTCACTTGGGGGGCCAAAGGCCTCCTACAAACTGACATCAGGCACCTGGGCAGCTGACTTTACTTACCCCTGGAAACAGCCCATCCTTTGTGCCCAACTCCCTCTGCCGGGCACCTGGCCTCGCCCACCTACAATCCTGAACGGAACAGGATTTCTTCCAGATGCAAGCTGCCACAAGCTGGAAGACTAGCTTCCCTTGGAGGGTCAAAGGCCTCCTACAAACTGACATCAGGCACCTGGGCTGCTGACTTTACTTACCCCTGGAAACAGGCCATCCTTTGTGCCCAACTTCCTCTGCCGGGCTCCAGGCCTCGGCCACCTACAATCCTGAACGGAACAGGATTTCTTCCAGATGCAAGCTGCCACAAACTGAAAGCCTGTCATCCCTTGGAGGGCCAAAGGCCTCCTACAAACTGACATCAGGCACCTGGGCAGCTGACCTTACTTACCCCTGGAAACCAGCCATCATATGTGCCCAACTCCCTCTGCCGGGCACCTGGCCTCGGCCACCTACAATCCCGAACGGAACAGGATTTCTTCCAGATGCAAGCTGCCACAAGCAGTAAACCTGGATTCCCATGGAGGGCCAAAGGCCTCCTACAAACTGACATCAGGCACCTGGGCAGCTGACTTTACTTACCCCTGGAAACAGCCCATCCTTTGTGCCCAACTCCCTCTGCCGGGCACCTGGCCTCGGCCACCTACAATCCCAAACGGAACAGGATTTCTTCCAGATGCAAGCTGCCACAAGCTGGAAGACTGGTTTCCCATGGAGGACCAAAGGCCTCCTACATACTGGCATCAGGCACCTGGGCAGCTGACTTTACTTACCCCTGGAAACAGCCCATCCTTTGTGCCCAACTCCCTCTGCCGGGCACCAGGTCTCGCCCACCTACAATCCCGAACGGAACAGGATTGCTTCCAGATGCAAGCTGCCACAAACTGGAAGACAAGCTTCCCTTGGAGGGCCAAAGGCCTCCTACAAACTGACATCAGGCACCTGGGCAGCTGACTTTACTTACCCCTGGAAACAGGCCATCCTTTGTGCCCAACTCCCTCTGCCGGGCAGATGGCCTCGGCCACCTACAATCCCGAACGGAACCGGAGTTCTTCATGATGCAAGCTGCCACAAGCTGGAAACGTGGCTTCACTTGGGGGGCCAAAGGCCTCCTACAAACTGACATCAGGCACCTGGGCAGCTGACTTTACTTACCCCTGGAAACAGCCCATCCTTTGTGCCCAACTCCCTCTGCCGGGCACCTGGCTTAGCCTACCTACAATCCCGAACGGAACAGGATTTCTTCCAGATGCAAGCTGCCACAAGCTGGAAGACTAGCTTCCCTTGGAGGGCCAAAGGCCTCCTACAAACTGACATCAGGCACCTGGGCTGCTGACTTTACTTACCCCTGGAAACAGTCCATCCTTTGTGCCCAACTCCCTCTGCCGGGCTCCAGGCCTCGGCCACCTACAATCCTGAACGGAACAGGATTTCTTCCAGATGCAAGCTGCCACAAACTGGAAGCCTGTCATCCCTTGGAGGGCCAAAGGCCTCCTACAAACTGACATCAGGCACCTGCGCAGCTGACCTTACTTACCCCTGGAAACCAGCCATCATATGTGCCCAACTCCCTCTGCCGGGCACCTGGCCTCGGCCTCCTACAATCCCGAACGGAACAGGATTTCTTCCAGATGCAAGCTGCCACAAGCAGTAAACCTGGCTTCACATGGAGGGCCAAAGGCCTCCTACAAACTGACATCAGGCACCTGGGCAGCTGACTTTACTTACCCGTGGAAACAGGCCATCCTTTGTGCCCAACTCCCTCTGCCGGGCACCAGGCCTTGGCCACCTACAATCCCGAACGGAACAGGATTTCTTCCAGATGCAAGCTGCCTTTAACAGGAAGACTAGCTTCCCTTGGAGGGCCAAAGGCCTCCTATAAACTGACATCAGACATTTGGGCAGGTGACTTAACTTACCCCTGGAAACAGGCCATCCTTTGTGCCCAACTCCCTCTGCCAAGCACCAGGCCTCGCCCACCTACAATCCCGAACGGAACAGGATTTCTTCCAGATGCAAGCTGCCTTTAACAGGAAGACTAGCTTCCCTTGGAGGGCCAAAGGCCTCCTATAAACTGACATCAGACATTTGGGCAGCTGACTTAACTTACCCCTGGAAACAGCCCATCCTTTGTGCCCAACTCCCTCTGCCAAGCACCAGGCCTCGCCCACCTACAATCCCGAACGGAACAGGATTGCTTCCAGATGCAAGCTGCCACAAACTGGAAGACAAGCTTCCCTTGGAGGGCCAAAGGCCTCCTACAAACTGACATCAGGCACCTGGGCAGCTGACTTTACTTACCCCTGGAAACAGGCCATCCTTTGTGCCCAACTCCCTCTGCCGGGCACCAGGCCTCGGCCACCTGCAATCCCGAACAGATCAGTATTACTTCCCGATGCAAGCTGCCACAAGCTGGAAGCCTGGCTTTCCATGGAGGACCAATAGCCACCTGCAAACTGACATCAGGCACCTGGGCAGCTGACTTTACTTACCCCTGGAAACAGCCCATCCTTTGTGTCCAACTCCCTCATCCGGGCACCCAGCTCCGGCCCCCTACAATCCCGAACGGAACACGATTTCTTCCAGATGCAAGCTGCCACAAGCAGGAAGCCTGGCTTCCCATGGAGGGCCAAAGGCCTCCTACAAACTGACATCAGGCACCTGGGCAGATGACTTTACTTGCCCCTGGAAACAAGACATCCTTTGTGCCCAACTCCCTGTGCCGGGCAGATGGCCTCGGCCACCTACAATCCCGAACGGAACCGGAGTTCTTCCAGATGCAAGCTGCCACAAGCTGGAAACGTGGCTTCACTTGGGGGGCCAAAGGCCTCCTACAAACTGACATCAGGCACCTGGGCAGCTGACTTTACTTACCCCTGGAAACAGCCCATCCTTTGTGCCCAACTCCCTCTGCCGGGCACCTGGCCTCGCCCACCTACAATCCTGAACGGAACAGGATTTCTTCCAGATGCAAGCTGCCACAAGCTGGAAGACTAGCTTCCCTTGGAGGGTCAAAGGCCTCCTACAAACTGACATCAGGCACCTGGGCTGCTGACTTTACTTACCCCTGGAAACAGGCCATCCTTTGTGCCCAACTCCCTCTGCCGGGCTCCAGGCCTCGGCCACCTACAATCCTGAACGGAACAGGATTTCTTCCAGATGCAAGCTGCCACAAACTGAAAGCCTGTCATCCCTTGGAGGGCCAAAGGCCTCCTACAAACTGACATCAGGCACCTGGGCAGCTGACCTTACTTACCCCTGGAAACCAGCCATCATATGTGCCCAACTCCCTCTGCCGGGCACCTGGCCTCGGCCACCTACAATCCCGAACGGAACAGGATTTCTTCCAGATGCAAGCTGCCACAAGCAGTAAACCTGGCTTCCCATGGAGGGCCAAAGGCCTCCTACAAACTGACATCAGGCACCTGGGCAGCTGACTTTACTTACCCCTGGAAACAGCCCATCCTTTGTGCCCAACTCCCTCTGCCGGGCACCTGGCCTCGGCCACCTACAATCCCAAACGGAACAGGATTTCTTCCAGATGCAAGCTGCCACAAGCTGGAAGACTGGTTTCCCATGGAGGACCAAAGGCCTCCTACATACTGGCATCAGGCACCTGGGCAGCTGACTTTACTTACCCCTGGAAACAGCCCATCCTTTGTGCCCAACTCCCTCTGCCGGGCACCAGGTCTCGCCCACCTACAATCCCGAACGGAACAGGATTGCTTCCAGATGCAAGCTGCCACAAACTGGAAGACAAGCTTCCCTTGGAGGGCCAAAGGCCTCCTACAAACTGACATCAGGCACCTGGGCAGCTGACTTTACTTACCCCTGGAAACAGGCCATCCTTTGTGCCCAACTCCCTCTGCCGGGCAGATGGCCTCGGCCACCTACAATCCCGAACGGAACCGGAGTTCTTCATGATGCAAGCTGCCACAAGCTGGAAACGTGGCTTCACTTGGGGGGCCAAAGGCCTCCTACAAACTGACATCAGGCACCTGGGCAGCTGACTTTACTTACCCCTGGAAACAGCCCATCCTTTGTGCCCAACTCCCTCTGCCGGGCACCTGGCCTCGCCCACCTACAATCCCGAACGGAACAGGATTTCTTCCAGATTCAAGCTGCCACAAGCTGGAAGACTAGCTTCCCTTGGAGGGCCAAAGGCCTCTTACAAACTGACATCAGGCACCTGGGCTGCTGACTTTACTTACCCCTGGAAACAGTCCATCCTTTGTGCCCAACTCCCTCTGCCAGGCTCCAGGCCTCGGCCACCTACAATCCTGAACGGAACAGGATTTCTTCCAGATGCAAGCTGCCACAAACTGGAAGCCTGTCATCCCTTGGAGGGCCAAAGGCCTCCTACAAACTGACATCAGGCACCTGGGCAGCTGACCTTACTTACCCCTGGAAACCAGCCATCATATGTGCCCAACTCCCTCTGCCGGGCACCTGGCCTCGGCCTCCTACAATCCCGAACGGAACAGGATTTCTTCCAGATGCAAGCTGCCACAAGCAGTAAACCTGGCTTCACATGGAGAGCCAAAGGCCTCCTACAAACTGACATCAGGCACCTGGGCAGCTGACTTTACTTACCCCTGGAAACAGCCCATCCTTTGTGCCCAACTCCCTCTGCCGGGCACCTGGCCTCGGCCACCTACAATCCCGAACGGAACAGGATTTCTTCCAGATGCAAGCTGCCTTTAACAGGAAGACTAGCTTCCCTTGGAGGGCCAAAGGCCTCCTATAAACTGACATCAGACATTTGGGCAGGTGACTTAACTTACCCCTGGAAACAGCCCATCCTTTGTGCCCAACTCCCTCTGCCAAGCACCAGGCCTCGCCCACCTACAATCCTGAACGGAACAGGATTTCTTCCAGATGCAAGCTGCCACAAACTGGAAGACAAGCTTCCCTTGGAGAACCAAAGGCCTCCTACAAACTGACATCAGGCACCTGGGCAGCTGACTTTACTTACCCCTGGAAACAGCCCATCCTTTGTGCCCAACTCCCTCTGCCGGGCACCAGGCCTCGCCCACCTACAATCCCGAACGGAACAGGATTTCTTCCAGATGCAAGCTGCCACAAACTGGAAGACAAGCTTCTCTTGGAGGGCCAAAGGCCTCCTACAAACTGACATCAGGCACCTGGGCAGCTGACTTTACTTACCCCTGGAAACAGCCCATCCTTTGTGCCCAACTCCCTCTGCCGGGCACCAGGCCTCGGCCACCTACAATCCTGAACGGAACAGGATTTCTTCCAGATGCAAGCTGCCACAAGCAGGAAGCCTGGCTTCCCATGGAGGGCCAAAGGCCTCCTTCAAACTGACATCAGGCACCTGGGCAGCTGACTTTACTTACCCCTGGAAACAGCCCATCCTTTGTGCCCAACTCCCTCTGCCGGGCACCTGGCTTAGCCTACCTACAATCCCGAACGGAACAGGATTTCTTCCAGATGCAAGCTGCCACAAGCTGGAAGACTAGCTTCCCTTGGAGGGCCAAAGGCCTCCTACAAACTGACATCAGGCACCTGGGCTGCTGACTTTACTTACCCCTGGAAACAGTCCATCCTTTGTGCCCAACTCCATCTGCCGGGCTCCAGGCCTCGGCCACCTACAATCCTGAACGGAACAGGATTTCTTCCAGATGCAAGCTGCCACAAACTGGAAGCCTGTCATCCCTTGGAGGGCCAAAGGCCTCCTACAAACTGACATCAGGCACCTGCGCAGCTGACCTTACTTACCCCTGGAAACCAGCCATCATATGTGCCCAACTCCCTCTGCCGGGCACCTGGCCTCGGCCTCCTACAATCCCGAACGGAACAGGATTTCTTCCAGATGCAAGCTGCCACAAGGAGTAAACCTGGCTTCACATGGAGGGCCAAAGGCCTCCTACAAACTGACATCAGGCACCTGGGCAGCTGACTTTACTTACCCGTGGAAACAGGCCATCCTTTGTGCCCAACTCCCTCTGCCGGGCACCAGGCCTTGGCCACCTACAATCCCGAACGGAACAGGATTTCTTCCAGATGCAAGCTGCCTTTAACAGGAAGACTAGCTTCCCTTGGAGGGCCAAAGGCCTCCTATAAACTGACATCAGACATTTGGGCAGGTGACTTAACTTACCCCTGGAAACAGCCCATCCTTTGTGCCCAACTCCCTCTGCCAAGCACCAGGCCTCGCCCACCTACAATCCCGAACGGAACAGGATTTCTTCCAGATGCAAGCTGCCTTTAACAGGAAGACTAGCTTCCCTTGGAGGGCCAAAGGCCTCCTATAAACTGACATCAGACATTTGGGCAGCTGACTTAACTTACCCCTGGAAACAGCCCATCCTTTGTGCCCAACTCCCTCTGCCAAGCACCAGGCCTCGCCCACCTACAATCCCGAACGGAACAGGATTGCTTCCAGATGCAAGCTGCCACAAACTGGAAGACAAGCTTCCCTTGGAGGGCCAAAGGCCTCCTACAAACTGACATCAGGCACCTGGGCAGCTGACTTTACTTACCCCTGGAAACAGGCCATCCTTTGTGCCCAACTCCCTCTGCCGGGCACCAGGCCTCGGCCACCTGCAATCCCGAACAGATCAGTATTACTTCCCGATGCAAGCTGCCACAAGCTGGAAGCCTGGCTTTCCATGGAGGACCAATAGCCACCTGCAAACTGACATCAGGCACCTGGGCAGCTGACTTTACTTACCCCTGGAAACAGCCCATCCTTTGTGTCCAACTCCCTCATCCGGGCACCCAGCTCCGGCCCCCTACAATCCCGAACGGAACACGATTTCTTCCAGATGCAAGCTGCCACAAGCAGGAAGCCTGGCTTCCCATGGAGGGCCAAAGGCCTCCTAAAAACTGACATCAGGCACCTGGGCAGATGACTTTACTTGCCCCTGGAAACAAGACATCCTTTCTGCCCAACTCCCTGTGCCGGGCAGATGGCCTCGGCCACCTACAATCCCGAACGGAACCGGAGTTCTTCCAGATGCAAGCAGCCACAAGCTGGAAACGTGGCTTCACTTGGGGGGCCAAAGGCCTCCTACAAACTGACATCAGGCACCTGGGCAGCTGACTTTACTTACCCCTGGAAACAGCCCATCCTTTGTGCCCAACTCCCTCTGCCGGGCACCTGGCCTCGCCCACCTACAATCCTGAACGGAGCAGGATTTCTTCCAGATGCAAGCTGCCACAAGCTGGAAGACTAGCTTTCCTTGGAGGGTCAAAGGCCTCCTACAAACTGACATCAGGCACCTGGGCTGCTGACTTTACTTACCCCTGGAAACAGGCCATCCTTTGTACCCAACTCCCTCTGCCGGGCTCCAGGCCTCGGCCACCTACAATCCTGAACGGAACAGGATTTCTTCCAGATGCAAGCTGCCACAAACTGGAAGCCTGTCATCCCTTGGAGGGCCAAAGGCCTCCTACAAACTGACATCAGGCACCTGGGCAGCTGACCTTACTTACCCCTGGAAACCAGCCATCATATGTGCCCAACTCCCTCTGCCGGGCACCTGGCCTCGGCCACCTACAATCCCGAACGGAACAGGATTTCTTCCAGATGCAAGCTGCCTTTAACAGGAAGACTAGCTTCCCTTGGTGGGCCAAAGGCCTCCTATAAACTGACATCAGACATTTGGGCAGGTGACTTAACTTACCCCTGGAAACAGCCCATCCTTTGTGCCCAACTCCCTCTGCCAAGCACCAGGCCTCGCCCACCTACAATCCCGAACGGAACAGGATTTCTTCCAGATGCAAGCTGCCTTTAACAGGAAGACTAGCTTCCCTTGGAGGGCCAAAGGCCTCCTATAAACTGACATCAGACATTTGGGCAGCTGACTTAACTTACCCCTGGAAACAGCCCATCCTTTGTGCCCAACTCCCTCTGCCAAGCACCAGGCCTCGCCCACCTACAATCCCGAACGGAACAGGATTGCTTCCAGTTGCAAGCTGCCACAAACTGGAAGACAAGCTTCCCTTGGAGGGCCAAAGGCCTCCGACAAACTGACACCAGGCACCTGGGCAGCTGACTTTACTTACCCCTGGATCAGGCCATCCTTTGTGCCCAACTCCCTCTGCCGGGCACCAGGCCTCGGCCACCTGCAATCCCGAACAGATCAGTATTACTTCCCGATGCAAGCTGCCACAAGCTGGAAGCCTGGCTTTCCATGGAGGACCAATAGCCACCTGCAAACTGACATCAGGCACCTGGGCAGCTGACTTTACTTACCCCTGGAAACAGCCCATCCTTTGTGTCCAACTCCCTCATCCGGGCACCCAGCTCCGGCCCCCTACAATCCCGAACGGAACACGATTTCTTCCAGATGCAAGCTGCCACAAGCAGGAAGCCTGGCTTCCCATGGAGGGCCAAAGGCCTCCTAAAAACTGACATCAGGCACCTGGGCAGATGACTTTACTTGCCCCTGGAAACAAGACATCCTTTCTGCCAAACTCCCTGTGCCGGGCAGATGGCCTCGGCCACCTACAATCCCAAACGGAACAGGATTTCTTCCAGATGCAAGCTGCCACAAGCTGGAAGACTGGTTTCCCATGGAGGACCAAAGGCCTCCTACATACTGGCATCAGGCACCTGGGCAGCTGACTTTACTTACCCCTGGAAACAGCCCATCCTTTGTGCCCAACTCCCTCTGCCGGGCACCAGGTCTCGCCCACCTACAATCCCGAACGGAACAGGATTGCTTCCAGATGCAAGCTGCCACAAGCTGGAAACGTGGCTTCACTTGGGGGGCCAAAGGCCTCCTACAAACTGACATCAGGCACCTGGGCAGCTGACTTTACTTTCCTCATGAAACAGACCATCATTTGTGCCCAACTCCCTCTGCCGGGCACCTGGCCTCGCCCACCTACAATCCCGAACGGAACAGGATTTCTTCCAGATGCAAGCTGCCACAAGCTGGAAGACTAGCTTCCCTTGGAGGGCCAAAGGCCTCCTACAAACTGACATCAGGCACCTGGGCTGCTGACTTTACTTACCCCTGGAAACAGTCCATCCTTTGTGCCCAACTCCCTCTGCCGGGCTCCAGGCCTTGGCCACCTACAATCCTGAACGGAACAGGATTTCTTCCAGATGCAAGCTGCCACAAACTGGAAGCCTGTCATCCCTTGGAGGGCCAAAGGCCTCCTACAAACTGACATCAGGCACCTGGGCAGCTGACTTTACTTACCCCGGGAAACAGCCCATCCTTTGTGCCCAACTCCCTCTGCCGGGCACCTGGCCTCGGCCAACTACAATCCCGAACGGAATAGGATTTCTTCCAGATGCAAGCTGCCTTTAACAGGAAGACTAGCTTCCCTTGGAGGGCCAAAGGCCTCCTACAAACTGACATCAGACATTTGGGCAGGTGACTTAACTTACCCCTGGAAACAGCCCATCCTTTGTGCCCAACTCCCTCTGCCAAGCACCAGGCCTCGCCCACCTACAATCCCGAACAAAACAGGATTTCTTCCAGATGCAAGCTGCCACAAACTGGAAGACAAGCTTCCCTTGGAGAACCAAAGGCCTCCTACAAACTGACATCAGGCACCTGGGCAGCTGACTTTACTTACCCCTGGAAACAGCCCATCCTTTGTGCCCAACTCCCTCTGCCGGGCCCATAGCTTTGGCCACCTACAATCCCGAACGGAACAGGATTTCTTCCAGATGCAAGCTGCCAGAAGCTGGAAATGTGGCTTCACTTGGAGGGCCAAAGGCCTCCTACAAACTGACATCAGGCACCTGGGCAGCTGACTTTACTTTCCTAAAGAAACAGGCCATCATTTGTGCCCAACTCCCTCTGATGGGCACCTGACCTCGGCCACCTACAATCCCGAACGGAACAGCATTTCTTCCAGATGCAAACTGTCACAAGCAGGAAGCCTGGCTTCTCTTGGAGGGCCAAAGGCCTCCTACAAACTGACATCAGGCACCTGGGATGCTGACTTTACTTACCCCTGGAAACAGGCCATCCTTTGTGCCCAACTCCCTCAGCCCGGCACCTGGCCTCGGCCACCTACAATCCCGAACGGAACAGCATTTCTTCCAGATTCAAGCTGCCACAAGCTGGAAGCCTGGCTTCCCTTGGAGGGCCAAAGGCCTCCTACAAACTGACATCAGGCACCTGGGCAGCTGACTTTACTTACCCCAGGAAACAGGACATCCTTTGTGCCCAACTTCCTCAGCCCGGCAACTGGCCTCGGCCACCTACAATCCAGAACGGAACAGGATTTGTTCCAGATGCAAGCTGCCACAAACTGGAAGCCTGGCTTCCCATGGAGGGCCAAAGGCCTCCTACAAACTTACGTCAGGCACCTGGGCAGCTGACTTTACTTACCCCTGGAAACAGGCCATCATTTGTGCACAACTCCCTCTGCCGGGCACCAGGCCTTGGCCACCTACAATCCCGAATGGAACAGGATTTCTTCCAGATGCAAGCTGCCACAAGCAGGAAACCTGGCTTCCCATGGAGGGCCAAAGGCCTCCTACAAACTGACATCAGGCACCTGGGGAGCTGACTTTACTTACCCCTGGAAACAGCCCATCCTTTGTGTCCAACTCCCTCAGCCGGGCACCCAGCTCTGGACTACTACAATCCCCAACGGAACAGGATTTCTTCCCGATGCAAGCTGCCACAAAGTGGAAAACAAGCTTCCCTTGGAGGGCCAAAGGCCTCCTACAAACTGACATCAGGCACCTGGGCAGCTGACTTTACTTACCCCTGGAAACAGGCCATCCTTTGTGCCCAACTCCCTCATCCGGGCACCCAGCTCCAGCCACCTACAATCCCGAACGGAACAGGATTTCTTCCAGATGCAAGCTGCCACAAGCAGGAAGCCTGGCTTCCCATGGAGGGCCAAAGGCCTTCTACAAACTGACATCAGGCACGTGGGCAGCTGACTTTACTTATCCCTCTAAACAGGACATCGTTTGTGCCCAACTCCCTCTGCCGGGCACCTGGCCTCGGCCACCTACAATCCCGAACGGAACAGCATTTCTTCCAGATGCAAGCTGCCACAAGCTGAAAGACTAGCTTCCCTTGGAGGGCCAAAGGCCTCCTACAAACTGACATCAGGCACCTGGGCAGCTGACTTTACTTACCCCTGGAATCAGGCCATCCTTTGTGCCCAACTCCCTCAGCTGGGCCCACAGCTTTGGCCACCTACAATCCCGAACGGAACAGGATTTCTTCCCGATGCAAGCTGCCTTGAACATAAAGACTAGCTTTCCTTGGAGGGCCAAAGGCCTCCTACAAACTGACATCAGGCACCTGGGCAGCTGACTTTACTTACCCCTGGAAAGAGTCCATCCTTTGTGCCCAACTCCCTCTGCCGGGCACCAGGCCTTGGCCACCTACAATCCCGAACGGAACAGGATTTCTTCCAGATGCAAGCTGCCACAAGCAGGAAGCCTGGCTTCCTATGGAGGGCCAAAGGGCTCCTACAAACTGACATCAGGCACCTGGGCAGGTGACTTTACTTACCCCTGGAAACAGGCCATCCTTTGTGCCCAACTCCCTCTGCCGGGCATTTGGCCTCGGCCACCTACAATCCCGAACGGAACCGGAGTTCTTCCAGATGCAAGCTGCCACAAGCTGGAAACGTGGCTTCACTTGGAGGGCCAAAGGCCGCCTACAAACTGACATCAGGCACCTGGGCAGCTGACTTTACTTACCCCTGGAAACAGGCCATACTTTGTGCCCAACTCCTTCTGCCGGGCACCTGGCCTCGGCCACCTACAATCCCGAACGGAACAGGATTTCTTCCAGATGCAAGCTGCCACAAGCTGAAAGACTGGTTTCCCATGGAGGACCAAAGGCCTCCTACAAACTGACATCAGGCACCTGGGCAGCTGACTTTACTTACCCCTGGATACAGGCCATCCTTTGTGCCCAACTCCCTCTGCCGGGCACCAGGCCTCGGCCACCTGCAATCCCGAACAGATCAGGATTACTTCCCGATGCAAGCTGCCACAAGCTGGAAGCCTGGCTTTCCATGTAGGAACAATAGCCACCGGCAAACTGACATCAGGCACCTGGGCAGCTGACTTTACTTACCCCTGGAAACAGCCCATCCTTTGTGTCCAACACCCTCATCCGAGCACCGAGCTCCGGCCACCTACAATCCCGAACTGAACAGGATGTCTTCCAGATGCAAGCTGCCACAAGCAGGAAGCCTGGCTTCCCATGGAGGGCCAAAGGCCTCCTAAAAACTGACATCAGGCACCTGGGCAGCTGACTTTACTTACCCCTGGAATCAGGCCATCCTTTGTGCCCAACTCCCTCAGCTGGACACCCAGCTCCGGCCACCTACAATCCCGAACGGAACAGGATTTCTTCCAGATGCAAGCTGCCTTAAACAGGAAGACGAGCTTCCCTTGGAGGGCCAAAGGCCTCCTACAAACTGACATCAGGCACCTGGGCAGCTGACTTTACTTATCCCTGGAAAAAGGACATCCTTTGTGCCCAACTCCCTCTGCCGGGCACCTGGCCTCGGCCACCTACAATCCCGAACGGAACCGGAGTTCTTCCAGATGCAAGCTGCCACAAGCTGGAAACGTGGCTTCACTTGGAGGGCCAAAGGCCTCTTACAAACTGACATCAGGCACGTGGGCAGCTGACTTTACTTACCCCTGGAAACAGGCCATCCTTTGTGCCCAACTCCCTTTGCCGGGCACCTGGCCTCGGCCACCTACAATCCCGAACGGAACAGGATTTCTTCCAGATGCAAGCTGCCACAAGCTGGAAGACTGGTTTCCCGTGGAGGACCAAAGGCCTCCTACAAACTGACATCAGGCACCTGGGCAGCTGACTTTACTTACCCCTGGAAACAGCCCATCCTTTGTGCCCAACTCCCTCAGCTGGGCACCCAGCTCCGGCCACCTACAATCCGGAACGGAACAGGATTTCTTCCCGATGCAAGCTGCCTTGAACATAAAGACTAGCTTTCCATGGAGGGCCAAAGGCCTCCTACAAACTGACATCAGGCACCTGGGCAGCTGACTTTACTTACCCCTGGATACAGGCCATCCTTTGTGCCCAACTCCCTCTGCCGGGCACCAGGCCTCGGCCACCTGCAATCCCGAACAGATCAGGATTACTTCCCGATGCAAGCTGCCACAAGCTGGAAGCCTGGCTTTCCATGTAGGAACAATAGCCACCGGCAAACTGACATCAGGCACCTGGGCAGCTGACTTTACTTACCCCTGGAAACAGCCCATCCTTTGTGTCCAACACCCTCATCCGGGCACCGAGCTCCGGCCACCTACAATCCCGAACTGAACAGGATGTCTTCCAGATGCAAGCTGCCACAAGCAGGAAGCCTGGCTTCCCATGGAGGGCCAAAGGCCTCCTAAAAACTGACATCAGGCACCTGGGCAGCTGACTTTACTTACCCCTGGAATCAGGCCATCCTTTGTGCCCAACTCCCTCAGCTGGACACCCAGCTCCGGCCACCTACAATCCCGAACGGAACAGGATTTCTTCCAGATGCAAGCTGCCTTAAACAGGAAGACGAGCTTCCCTTGGAGGGCCAAAGGCCTCCTACAAACTGACATCAGGCACCTGGGCAGCTGACTTTACTTATCCCTGGAAAAAGGACATCCTTTGTGCCCAACTCCCTCTGCCGGGCATTTGGCCTCGGCCACCTACAATCCCGAACGGAACCGGAGTTCTTCCAGATGCAAGCTGCCACAAGCTGGAAACGTGGCTTCACTTGGAGGGCCAAAGGCCTCTTACAAACTGACATCAGGCACGTGGGCAGCTGACTTTACTTACCCCTGGAAACAGGCCATCCTTTGTGCCCAACTCCCTCTGCCGGGCACCTGGCCTCGGCCACCTACAATCCCGAACGGAACAGGATTTCTTCCAGATGCAAGCTGCCACAAGCTGGAAGACTGGTTTCCCGTGGAGGACCAAAGGCCTCCTACAAACTGACATCAGGCACCTGGGCAGCTGACTTTACTTACCCCTGGAAACAGCCCATCCTTTGTGCCCAACTCCCTCAGCTGGGCACCCAGCTCCGGCCACCTACAATCCGGAACGGAACAGGATTTCTTCCCGATGCAAGCTGCCTTGAACATAAAGACTAGCTTTCCATGGAGGGCCAAAGGCCTCCTACAAACTGACATCAGGCACCTGGGCAGCTGACTTTACTTACCCCTGGAAACAGCCCATCCTTTGTGCCCAACTCCCTCTGCCGGGCCCCAGGCCTTGGCCACCTACAATCCCGAACGGAACAGGATTTCTTCCAGATGCAAGCTGCCACAAGCAGGAAGCCTGGCTTCACTTGGAGGGCCAAAGGCCTCCTACAAACTGACATCAGGCACCTGGGCAGCTGACTTTACTTATCCCTGGAAACAGGCCATCATTTGTGCCCAACTCCCTCTGCCGGGCATTTGGCCTCGGCCACCTACAATCCCGAACGGAACCGGAGTTCTTCCAGATGCAAGCTGCCTCAAGCAGGAAACGTGGCTTCACTTGGAGGGCCAAATGCCGCCTACAAACTGACATCAGGCACCTGGGCAGCTGACTTTACTTACCCCTGGAAACAGGCCATCCTTTGTGCCCAACTCCCTCTTCCCGGCACCTGGCCTCGGCCAACTACAATCCCGAACGGAACAGGATTTCTTCCAGATGCAAGCTGCCACAAGCTGAAAGACTGGTTTCCCATGGAGGACCAAAGGCCTCCTACAAACTGACATCAGGCACCTGGGCAGCTGACTTTACTTACCCCTGGATACAGGCCATCCTTTGTGCCCAACTCCCTCTGCCGGGCACCAGGCCTCGGCCACCTGCAATCCCGAACAGATCAGGATTACTTCCCGATGCAAGCTGCCACAAGCTGGAAGCCTGGCTTTCCATGTAGGAACAATAGCCACCGGCAAACTGACATCAGGCACCTGGGCAGCTGACTTTACTTACCCCTGGAAACAGCCCATCCTTTGTGTCCAACACCCTCATCCGAGCACCGAGCTCCGGCCACCTACAATCCCGAACTGAACAGGATGTCTTCCAGATGCAAGCTGCCACAAGCAGGAAGCCTGGCTTCCCATGGAGGGCCAAAGGCCTCCTAAAAACTGACATCAGGCACCTGGGCAGCTGACTTTACTTACCCCTGGAATCAGGCCATCCTTTGTGCCCAACTCCCTCAGCTGGACACCCAGCTCCGGCCACCTACAATCCCGAACGGAACAGGATTTCTTCCAGATGCAAGCTGCCTTAAACAGGAAGACGAGCTTCCCTTGGAGGGCCAAAGGCCTCCTACAAACTGACATCAGGCACCTGGGCAGCTGACTTTACTTATCCCTGGAAAAAGGACATCCTTTGTGCCCAACTCCCTCTGCCGGGCACCTGGCCTCGGCCACCTACAATCCCGAACGGAACCGGAGTTCTTCCAGATGCAAGCTGCCACAAGCTGGAAACGTGGCTTCACTTGGAGGGCCAAAGGCCTCTTACAAACTGACATCAGGCACGTGGGCAGCTGACTTTACTTACCCCTGGAAACAGGCCATCCTTTGTGCCCAACTCCCTTTGCCGGGCACCTGGCCTCGGCCACCTACAATCCCGAACGGAACAGGATTTCTTCCAGATGCAAGCTGCCACAAGCTGGAAGACTGGTTTCCCGTGGAGGACCAAAGGCCTCCTACAAACTGACATCAGGCACCTGGGCAGCTGACTTTACTTACCCCTGGAAACAGCCCATCCTTTGTGCCCAACTCCCTCAGCTGGGCACCCAGCTCCGGCCACCTACAATCCGGAACGGAACAGGATTTCTTCCCGATGCAAGCTGCCTTGAACATAAAGACTAGCTTTCCATGGAGGGCCAAAGGCCTCCTACAAACTGACATCAGGCACCTGGGCAGCTGACTTTACTTACCCCTGGATACAGGCCATCCTTTGTGCCCAACTCCCTCTGCCGGGCACCAGGCCTCGGCCACCTGCAATCCCGAACAGATCAGGATTACTTCCCGATGCAAGCTGCCACAAGCTGGAAGCCTGGCTTTCCATGTAGGAACAATAGCCACCGGCAAACTGACATCAGGCACCTGGGCAGCTGACTTTACTTACCCCTGGAAACAGCCCATCCTTTGTGTCCAACACCCTCATCCGGGCACCGAGCTCCGGCCACCTACAATCCCGAACTGAACAGGATGTCTTCCAGATGCAAGCTGCCACAAGCAGGAAGCCTGGCTTCCCATGGAGGGCCAAAGGCATCCTAAAAACTGACATCAGGCACCTGGGCAGCTGACTTTACTTACCCCTGGAATCAGGCCATCCTTTGTGCCCAACTCCCTCAGCTGGACACCCAGCTCCGGCCACCTACAATCCCGAACGGAACAGGATTTCTTCCAGATGCAAGCTGCCTTAAACAGGAAGACGAGCTTCCCTTGGAGGGCCAAAGGCCTCCTACAAACTGACATCAGGCACCTGGGCAGCTGACTTTACTTATCCCTGGAAAAAGGACATCCTTTGTGCCCAACTCCCTCTGCCGGGCATTTGGCCTCGGCCACCTACAATCCCGAACGGAACCGGAGTTCTTCCAGATGCAAGCTGCCACAAGCTGGAAACGTGGCTTCACTTGGAGGGCCAAAGGCCTCTTACAAACTGACATCAGGCACGTGGGCAGCTGACTTTACTTACCCCTGGAAACAGGCCATCCTTTGTGCCCAACTCCCTCTGCCGGGCACCTGGCCTCGGCCACCTACAATCCCGAACGGAACAGGATTTCTTCCAGATGCAAGCTGCCACAAGCTGGAAGACTGGTTTCCCGTGGAGGACCAAAGGCCTCCTACAAACTGACATCAGGCACCTGGGCAGCTGACTTTACTTACCCCTGGAAACAGCCCATCCTTTGTGCCCAACTCCCTCAGCTGGGCACCCAGCTCCGGCCACCTACAATCCGGAACGGAACAGGATTTCTTCCCGATGCAAGCTGCCTTGAACATAAAGACTAGCTTTCCATGGAGGGCCAAAGGCCTCCTACAAACTGACATCAGGCACCTGGGCAGCTGACTTTACTTACCCCTGGAAACAGCCCATCCTTTGTGCCCAACTCCCTCTGCCGGGCACCAGGTCTCGCCCACCTACAATCCCGAACGGAACAGGATTTCTTCCAGATGCAAGCTGCCACAAGCAGGAAGCCTGGCTTCACTTGGAGGGCCAAAGGCCTCCTACAAACTGTCATCAGGCACCTGGGCAGCTGACTTTACTTATCCCTGGAAACAGGCCATCCTTTGTGCCCAACTCCCTCTTCCCGGCACCTGGCCTCGGCCAACTACAATCCCGAACGGAACAGGATTTCTTCCAGATGCAAGCTGCCACAAGCTGAAAGACTGGTTTCCCATGGAGGACCAAAGGCCTCCTACAAACTGACATCAGGCACCTGGGCAGCTGACTTTACTTACCCCTGGATACAGGCCATCCTTTGTGCCCAACTCCCTCTGCCGGGCACCAGGCCTCGGCCACCTGCAATCCCGAACAGATCAGGACTACTTCCCGATGCAAGCTGCCACAAAGTGGAAAACAAGCTTCCCTTGGAGGGCCAAAGGCCTCCTACAAACTGACATCAGGCACCTGGGAAGCTGACTTTACTTACCCCTGGAAACAGGCCATCCTTTGTGCCCAACTCCCTCATCCGGGCACCCAGCTCCGGCCACCTACAATCCCGAACGGAACAGGATTTCTTCCAGATGCAAGCTGCCACAAGCAGGAAGCCTGGCTTCCCATGGAGGGCCAAAGGCCTTCTACAAACTGACATCAGGCACGTGGGCAGCTGACTTTACTTATCGCTCTAAACAGGACATCGTTTGTGCCCAACTCCCTCGGCCGGGCACCTGGCCTCGGCCACCTACAATCCCGAACAGAACAGCATTTCTTCCAGATGCAAGCTGCCACAAGCTGGAAGACTAGCTTACCTTGGAGGGCCAAAGGCCTCCTACAAACTGACATCAGGCCCCTGGGCAGCTGACTTTACTTACCCCTGGAATCAGGCCATCCTTTGTGCCCAACTCCCTCAGCTGGGCACCCAGCTCCGGCCACCTACAATCCCGAACGGAACAGGATTTCTTCCAGATGCAAGCTGCCTTGAACATAAAGACTAGCTTTCCTTGGAGGGACAAAGGCCTCCTACAAACTGACATCAGGCACCTGGGCAGCTGTCTTTACTTACCCCTGGAAACAGCCCATCCTTTGTGCCCAACTCCCTCTGCCGGGCACCAGGCCTTGGCCACCTACAATCCCGAACGGAACAGGATTTCTTCCAGATGCAAGCTGCCACAAGCAGGAAGCCTGGCTTCCTATGGAGGGCCAAAGGGCTCCTACAAACTGACATCAGGCACCTGGGAAGCTGACTTTACTTACCCCTGGAAACAGGCCATCCTTTGTGCCCAACTCCCTCTGCCGGGCATTTGGCCTCGGCCACCTACAATCCCGAACGGAACCGGAGTTCTTCCAGATGCAAGCTGCCACAAGCTGGAAACGTGGCTTCTCTTGGAGGGCCAAAGGCCGCCTACAAACTGACATCAGGCACCTGGGCAGCTGACTTTACTTACCCCTGGAAACAGGCCATCCTTTGTGCCCAACTCCCTCTGCCGGGCACCTGGCCTCGGCCACCTACAATCCCGAACGGAACAGCATTTCTTCCAGATGCAAGCTGCCTTGAACAGGAAGACTTGCTTCCCTTGGAGGGCCAAAGGCCTCCTACAAACTGACATCAGGCACCTGGGCAGCTGACTTTACTTACCCCTGGAATCAGGCCATCCTTTGTGCCCAACTCCGTCAGCTGGGCACCCAGCTCCGGCCACCTACAATCCCGAACGGAACAGGAGTTCTTCCAGATGCAAGCTGCCACAAACTGGAAACGTGGCTTCACTTGGAGGGCCAAAGGCCTCCTACAAACTGACATCAGGCACCTGGGCAGCTGACTTTTCTTTCCTCATGAAACAGGCCATCATTTGTGCCCAACTCCCTCTGCTGGGCACCTGGCCTCGGCCACCTACAATCCCGAACGGAACAGGATTTCTTCCAGATGCAAGCTGCCACAAACTGGAAGCCTGGCTTCCCAAGGAGGGCCAAAGGCCTCCTACAAACTGACATCAGGCACCTGGGCAGCTGACTTTACTTACCCCTGGAAACAGGCCATCATTTGTGCCCAACTCCCTCTGCCGGGCACCAGGCCTTGGCCACCTACAATCCCGAACGGAACAGGATTTCTTCCAGATGCAAGCTGCCTTGAACAGGAAGACTAGCTTCCCTTGGAGGGCCAAAGGCCTCCTACAAACTGACATCAGGCACCTGGGCAGCTGACTTTACTTACCCCTGGAAACAGGCCATCCTTTGTGTCCAACTCCCTCTGCCGGGCACCCAGCTCCGGACTCCTACAATCCCGAACAAAACAGGATTTCTTCCAGATGCAAGCTGCCACAAGCAGGAAGCCTGGCTTCCCATGGAGGGCCAAAGGCCTCCTACAAACTGACATCAGGCACGTGGGCAGCTGACTTTACTTACCCGTGGAAACAGGCCATCCTTTGTGCCCAACTCCCTCTGCCGGGCACCAGGCCTTGGCCACCTACAATCCCGAACGGAACAGGATTTCTTCCAGATGCAAGCTGCCACAAGCAGGAAGCCTGGCTTCCCTTGGAGGGCCAATGGCCGCCTACAAACTGACATCAGGCACCTGGGCAGCTGACTTATCCCTGGAAACAGGCCATCCTTTGTGCCCAACTCCCTCTGCCGGGCATTTGGCCTCGGCCACCTACAATCCCGAACGGAACCGGAGTTCTTCCAGATGCAAGCTGCCACAAGCTGGAAACGTGGCTTCACTTGGAGGGCCAAAGGCCGCCTACAAACTGACATCAGGCACCTGGGCAGCTGACTTTACTTACCCCTGGAAACAGCCCATCCTTTGTGCCCAACTCCCTCTGCCGGGCACCTGGCCTCGGCCACCTACAATCCCGAACGGAACAGGATTTCTTCCAGATGCAAGCTGCCACAAGCTGGAAGACTGGTTTCCCGTGGAGGACCAAAGGCCTCCTACAAACTGACATCAGGCACCTGGGCAGCTGACTTTACTTACCCCTGGAAACAGGCCATCCTTTGTGCCCAACTCCCTCTGCCGGGCACCTGGCCTCGGCCACCTACAATCCCGAACGGAACAGGATTTCTTCCAGATGCAAGCTGCCACAAGCTGAAAGACTGGTTTCCCATGGAGGACCAAAGGCCTCCTACAAACTGACATCAGGCACCTGGGCAGCTGACTTTACTTACCCCTGGATACAGGCCATCCTTTGTGCCCAACTCCCTCTGCCGGGAACCAGGCCTCGGCCACCTGCAATCCCGAACAGATCAGGATTACTTCCCGATGCAAGCTGCCACAAGCTGGAAGCCTGGCTTTCCATGGAGGACCAATAGCCACCTGCAAACTGACATCAGGCACCTGGGCAGCTGACTTTACTTACCCCTGGAAACAGCCCATCCTTTGTGTCCAACTCCCTCATCCGGGCACTCAGCTCCGGCCACCTACAATCCCGAACGGAACAGGATTTCTTCCAGATGCAAGCTGCCACAAGCAGGAAACCTGGCTTCCCATGGAGGGCCAAAGGCCTCCTACAAACTGACATCAAACACCTGGGCAGCTGACTTTACTTACCCCTGGAAACAGCCCAACCTTTGTGTCCAACTCCCTCAGCCGGGCACCCAGCTCTGGACTCCGACAATCCCGAACGGAACAGCATTTCTTCCAGATGCAAGCTGCCACAAGCAGGAAATCTGGCTTCCCATGGAGGGCCAAAGGCCTCCTACAAACTGACATCAGGCACGTGGGCAGCTGACTTTACTTATCGCTCTAAACAGGACATCGTTTGTGCCCAACTCCCTCTGCCGGGCACCTGGCCTCGGCCACCTAAAATCCCGAACGGAACAGCATTTCTTTCAGATGCAAGCTGCCAGAAGCTGGAAGACTAGCTTCCCGTGGAGTGCCAAAGGCCTCCTACAAACTGACATCAGGCACCTGGGCAGCTGACTTTACTTACCCCTGGAATCAGGCCATCCTTTGTGCCCAACTCCCTCAGCTGGGCACCCAGCTCCCGCCACCTACAATCCCGAACGGAACAGGATTTCTTCCAGATGCAAGCTGCCTTGAACAGGAAGACTAGCTTCCCTTGGAGGGCCAAAGGCCTCCTACAAACTGACATCAGGCACCTGGGCAGCTGTCCTTACTTACCCCTGGAAAGAGTCCATCCTTTGTGCACAACTCCCTCTGCCGGGCACCAGGCCTTGGCCACCTACAATCCCGAACGGAACAGGATTTCTTCCAGATGCAAGCTGCCACAAGCAGGAAGCCTGGCTTCCTATGGAGGGCCAAAGGCCTCCTACAAACTGAAATCAGGCATTTGGGCAGCTCACTTTACTTTCCTCATGAAAGCGGCCATCATTTGTGCCCAACTCCCTCTGCTGGGCACCAGGCCTCGGCCACCTACAATCCCGAACAGAACAGGATTTCTTCCAGATGCAAGCTGCCACAAGCAGGAAGCCTGGCTTCCCATGGAGGGCCAAAGGCCTCCTACAAACTGACATCAGGCACCTGGGCAGCTGACTTTACTTACCCCTGGAAACAGGACATCCTTTGTGCCCAACTCCCTCTGCCGGGCACCAGGCCTTGGCCACCTACAATCCCGAACGAAACAGGATTTCTTCCAGATGCAAGCTGCCACAAGCAGGAAATCTGGCTTCCCATGGAGGGCCAAAAGCCTCCTACAAACTGACATCAGGCACCTGGGCAGCTGACTTTACTTACCCCTAGAAACAGCCTATCATTTGTGTCCAACTCCCACAGCCGGGCACCCAGCTCCGGACTCCTACAATCCCGAACAAAACAGGATTTCTTCCAGATGCAAGCTGCCACAAGCAGGAAACCTGGCTTCCCATGGAGGGCCAAAGGCCTCCTACAAACTGACATCAGGCACCTGGGCAGCTGACTTTACTTACCCCTGGAAACAGGACATCCTTTGTGCAAAACTCCCTCTGCCGGGCACCTGGCCTCGGCCACCTACAATCCCGAACGGAACAGGATTTCTTACAGATGCAAGCTGCCACAAACTGGAAGACTAGCTTCCCTTGGAGGGCAAATGTCCTCCTACAAACTGACATCAGGAACCTGGGCAGCTGACTTTACTTACCCCTGGAAACAGTCCATCCTTTGTGCCCAACTTCCTCTGCCGGGCACCAGGCCTTGGCCACCTACAATCCCGAACGGAACAGGAGTTCTTCCAGATGCAAGCTGCCACAAGCTGGAAACGTGGCTTCACTTGGAGGACCAAAGGCCTCCTACAAACTGACATCATGCACCTGGGCAGCTGACTTTACTTTCCTCATGAAACAGGCCATCATTTGTGCCCAAATCCCTCTGCCGGGCACCTGACCTCGGCCACCTACAATCCCGAACGGAACCGGAGTTCTTCCAGATGCAAGCTGCCACAAGCAGGAAACGTGGCTTCACTTGGAGGGCCAAAGGCCGCCTACAAACTGACATCAGGCACCTGGGCAGCTGACTTTACTTACCCCTGGAAACAGCCCATCCCTTGTGCCCAACTCCCTCTGCCGGGCACCTGGCCTCGGCCACCTACAATCCCGAACGGAACAGGATTTCTTCCAGATGCAAGCTGCCACAAGCTGAAAGACTGGTTTCCCATGGAGGACCAAAGGCCTCCTACAAACTGACATCAGGCACCTGGGCAGCTGACTTTACTTACCCCTGGATACAGGCCATCCTTTGTGCCCAACTCCCTCTGCCTGGCACCCAGCTCCGGCCACCTACAATCCCGAACGGAACAGGATTTCTTCCAGATGCAAGCTGCCACAAGCAGGAAGCCTGGCTTCTCATGGAGGGCCAAAGGCCTTCTACAAACTGACATCAGGCACGTGGGCAGCTGACTTTACTTATCCCTCTAAACAGGACATCGTTTGTGCCCAACTCCCTCTGCCGGGCACCTGGCCTCGGCCACCTACAATCCCGAACGGAACCGGAGTTCTTCCAGATGCAAGCTGCCACAAGCTGGAAGCCTGGCTTTCCATGTAGGAACAATAGCCACCGGCAAACTGACATCAGGCACCTGGGCAGCTGACTTTACTTATCCCTGGAAAAAGGACATCCTTTGTGCCCAACTCCCTCTGCCGGGCACCTGGCCTCGGCCACCTACAATCCCGAACGGAACCGGAGTTCTTCCAGATGCAAGCTGCCACAAGCTGGAAACGTGGCTTCACTTGGAGGGCCAAAGGCCTCTTACAAACTGACATCAGGCACGTGGGCAGCTGACTTTACTTACCCCTGGAAACAGGCCATCCTTTGTGCCCAACTCCCTCTGCCGGGCACCTGGCCTCGGCCACCTACAATCCCGAACGGAACAGGATTTCTTCCAGATGCAAGCTGCCACAAGCTGGAAGACTGGTTTCCCGTGGAGGACCAAAGGCCTCCTACAAACTGACATCAGGCACCTGGGCAGCTGACTTTACTTACCCCTGGAAACAGCCCATCCTTTGTGCCCAACTCCCTCAGCTGGGCACCCAGCTCCGGCCACCTACAATCCCGAACGGAACAGGATTTCTTCCCGATGCAAGCTGCCTTGAACATAAAGACTAGCTTTCCTTGGAGGGCCAAAGGCCTCCTACAAACTGACATCAGGCACCTGGGCAGCTGACTTTACTTACCCCTGGAAACAGGTCATCCAGTGTGCCCAACTCCCTCTGCCGGGCACCTGGCCTCGGCCACCTACAATCCCGAACGGAACAGGATTTCTTCCAGATGCAAGCTGCCACAAGCAGGAAGCCTGGCTTCACTTGGAGGGCCAAAGGCCTTCTACAAACTGACATCAGGCACCTGGGCAGCTGACTTTACTTACCCCTGGAAACAGCCCATCATTTGTGCCCAACTCCCTCTGCCGGGCATTTGGCCTCGGCCACCTACAATCCCGAACGGAACCGGAGTTCTTCCAGATGCAAGCTGCCACAAGCAGAAAACGTGGCTTCACTTGGAGGGCCAAAGGCCGCCTACAAACTGACATCAGGCACCTGGGCAGCTGACTTTACTTACCCCTGGAAACAGGCCATCCTTTGTGCCCAACTCCCTCTTCCCGGCACCTGGCCTCGGCCAACTACAATCCCGAACGGAACAGGATTTCTTCCAGATGCAAGCTGCCACAAGCTGAAAGACTGGTTTCCCATGGAGGACCAAAGGCCTCCTACAAACTGACATCAGGCACCTGGGCAGCTGACTTTACTTACCCCTGGATACAGGCCATCCTTTGTGCCCAACTCCCTCTGCCGGGCACCAGGCCTCGGCCACCTGCAATCCCGAACAGATCAGGACTACTTCCCGATGCAAGCTGCCACAAAGTGGAAGACAAGCTTCCCTTGGAGGGCCAAAGGCCTCCTACAAACTGACATCAGGCACCTGGGCAGCTGACTTTACTTACCCCTGGAAACAGGCCATCCTTTGTGCCCAACTCCCTCATCCGGGCACCCAGCTCCGGCCACCTACAATCCCGAACGGAACAGGATTTCTTCCAGATGCAAGCTGCCACAAGCAGGAAGCCTGGCTTCCCATGGAGGGCCAAAGGCCTTCTACAAACTGACATCAGGCACGTGGGCAGCTGACTTTACTTATCCCTCTAAACAGGACATCGTTTGTGCCCAACTCCCTCTGCCGGGCACCTGGCCTCGGCCACCTACAATCGCGAACGGAACAGCATTTCTTCCAGATGCAAGCTGCCACAAGCTGGAAGACTAGCTTCCCTTGGAGGGCCAAAGGCCTCCTACAAACTGACATCAGGCACCTGTGCAGCTGACTTTACTTACCCCTGGAAAGAGTCCATCCTTTGTGCCCAACTCCCTCTGCCGGGCACCAGGCCTTGGCCACCTACAATCCCGAACGGAACAGGATTTCTTCCAGATGCAAGCTGCCACAAGCAGGAAGCCTGGCTTCCTATGGTGGGCCAAAGGGCTCCTACAAACTGACATCAGGCACCTGGGCAGCTGACTTTACTTACCCCTGGAAACAGGCCATCCTTTGTGCCCAACTCCCTCTGCCGGGCATTTGGCCTCGGCAACCTACAATCCCGAACAGAACCGGAGTTCTTCCAGATGCAAGCTGCCACAAGCTGGAAACGTGGCTTCTCTTGGAGGGCCAAAGGCCGCCTACAAACTGACATCAGGCACCTGGGCAGCTGACTTTACTTACCCCTGGAAACAGGCCATCCTTTGTGCCCAACTCCCTCTGCCGGGCACCTGGCCTCGCCCACCTACAATCTCGAACGGAACAGGATTTCTTCCAGATGCAAGCTGCCACAAGCTGAAAGACTGGTTTCCCATGGAGGACCAAAGGCCTCCTACAAACTGACATCAGGCACCTGGGCAGCTGACTTTACTTACCCCTGGATACAGGCCATCCTTTGTGCCCAACTCCCTCTGCCGGGCACCAGGCCTCGGCCACCTGCAATACCGAACAGATCAGGATTACTTCCCGATGCAAGCTGCCACAAGCTGGAAGCCTGGCTTTCCATGGAGGAACAATAGCCACCTGCAAACTGACATCAGGCACCTGGGCAGCTGACTTTACTTACCCCTGGAAACAGGCCATCCTTTGTGTCCAACTCCCTCAGCCGGGCACCCACCTCCGGACTCCTACAATCCCGAACAAAACAGGATTTCTTCCAGATGCAAGCTGCCACAAGCAGGAAGCCTGGCTTCCCATGGAGGGCCAAAGGCCTCCTAGAAACTGACATCAGGCACCTGGGCAGCTGACTTTACTTACCCCAGGAAACAGGCCATCCTTTGTGCCCAACTCCCTCAGCCCGGCAACTGGCCTCGGCCACCTACAATCCAGAACGGAACAGGATTTGTTCCAGATGCAAGCTGCCACAAACTGGAAGCCTGGCTTCCCATGGAGGGCCAAAGGCCTCCTACAAACTTACATCAGGCACCTGAGCAGCTGACTTTACTTACCCCAGGAAACAGGCCATCATTTGTGCCCAACTCCCACTGCCGGGCACCAGGCCTTGGCCACCTACAATCCCGAACGGAACAGGATTTCTTCCAGATGCAAGCTGCCACAAGCAGGAAACCTGGCTTCCCATGGAGGGCCAAAGGCCTCCTACAAACTGACATCAGGCACCTGGGCAGCTGACTTTACTTACCCCTGGAAACAGGCCATCCTTTGTGTCCAACTCCCTCAGCCGGGCACCCAGCTCTGGACTCCTACAATCCCGAACGGAACAGGATTTCTTCCAGATGCAAGCTGCCACAAGCAGGAAGCCTGGCTTCCCATGGAGGGCCAAAGGCCTCCTACAAACTGACATCAGGCACGTGGGCAGCTGACTTTACTTACCCGTGGAAACAGGCCATCCTTTGTGCCCAACTCCCTCTGCCGGGCACCAGGCCTTGGCCACCTACAATCCCGAACGGAACAGGATTTCTTCCAGATGCAAGCTGCCACAAGCAGGAAGCCTGGCTTCACTTGGAGGGCCAAAGGCCTCCTACAAACTGACATCAGGCACCTGGGCAGCTGACTTACCCCTGGAAACAGCCCATCCTTTGTGCCCAACTCCCTCAGCTGGGCACCCAGCTCCGGCCACCTACAATCCCGAACGGAACAGGATTTCTTCCCGATGCAAGCTGCCTTGAACATAAAGACTAGCTTTCCTTGGAGGGCCAAAGGCCTCCTACAAACTGATATCAGGCACCTGGGCAGCTGACTTTACTTACCCCTGGAAACAGGTCATCCAGTGTGCCCAACTCCCTCTGCCGTGCACCTGGCCTCGGCCACCTACAATCCCGAACGGAACAGGATTTCTTCCAGATGCAAGCTGCCACAAGCAGGAAGCCTGGCTTCACTTGGAGGGCCAAAGGCCTCCTACAAACTGACATCAGGCACCTGGGCAGCTGACTTTACTTACCCCTGGAAACAGGCCATCCTTTGTGCCCAACTCCCTCTGCCGGGCATTTGGCCTCGGCCACCTACAATCCCGAACGGAACCGGAGTTCTTCCAGATGCAAGCTGCCACAAGCAGGAAACGTGGCTTCACTTGGAGGGCCAAAGGCCGCCTACAAACTGACATCAGGCACCTGGGCAGCTGACTTTACTTACCCCTGGAAACAGGCCATCCTTTGTGCCCAACTCCCTCTTCCCGGCACCTGGCCTCGGCCAACTACAATCCCGAACGGAACAGGATTTCTTCCAGATGCAAGCTGCCACAAGCTGAAAGACTGGTTTCCCATGGAGGACCAAAGGCCTCCGACAAACTGACATCAGGCACCTGGGCAGCTGACTTTACTTACCCCTGGATACAGGCCATCCTTTGTGCCCAACTCCCTCTGCCGGGCACCAGGCCTCGGCCACCTGCAATCCCGAACAGATCAGGACTACTTCCCGATGCAAGCTGCCACAAAGTGGAAGACAAGCTTCCCTTGGAGGGCCAAAGGCCTCCTACAAACTGACATCAGGCACCTGGGCAGCTGACTTTACTTACCCCTGGAAACAGGCCATCCTTTGTGCCCAACTCCCTCATCCGGGCACCCAGCTCCGGCCACCTACAATCCCGAACGGAACAGGATTTCTTCCAGATGGAAGCTGCCACAAGCTGGAAGACTAGCTTCCCTTGGAGGGCGAAAGGCCTCCTACAAACTGACATCAGGCACCTGGGCTGCTGACTTTACTTACCCCTGGAAACAGGCCATCCTTTGTGCCCAACTCCCTCTGCCGGGCACAAGGCCTCGGCCACCTACAATCCTGAACGGAACAGGATTTCTTCCAGATGCAAGCTGCCACAAACTGGAAGCATGTCATCCCTTGGAGGGCCAAAGGCCTCCTACAAACTGACATCAGGCACCTGGGCAGCTGACCTTACTTACCCCTGGAAACCAGCCATCATATGTGCCCAACTCCCTCTGCCGGGCACCTGGCCTCGGCCACCTACAATCCCGAACGGAACAGGATTTCTTCCAGATGCAAGCTGCCACAAGCAGGAAGCCTGGCTTCCTATGGAGGGCCAAAGGGCTCCTACAAACTGACATCAGGCACCTGGGCAGCTGACTTTACTTACCCCTGGAAACAGGCCATCCTTTGTGCCCAACTCCCTCTGCCGGGCATTTGGCCTCGGCCACCTACAATCCCGAACGGAACCGGAGTTCTTCCAGATGCAAGCTGCCACAAGCTGGAAACGTGGCTTCTCTTGGAGGGCCAAAGGCCGCCTACAAACTGACATCAGGCACCTGGGCAGCTGACTTTACTTACCCCTGGAAACAGGCCATCCTTTGTGCCCAACTCCCTCTGCCGGGCACCTGGCCTCTGCCACCTACAATCTCGAACGGAACAGGATTTCTTCCAGATGCAAGCTGCCACAAGCTGAAAGACTGGTTTCCCATGGAAGACCAAAGGCCTCCTACAAACTGACATCAGGCACCTGGGCAGCTGACTTTACTTACCCCTGGATACAGGCCATCCTTTGTGCCCAACTCCCTCTGCCGGGCACCAGGCCTCGGCCACCTGCAATACCGAACAGATCAGGATTACTTCCCGATGCAAGCTGCCACAAGCTGGAAGCCTGGCTTTCCATGGAGGAACAATAGCCACCTGCAAACTGACATCAGGCACCTGGGCAGCTGACTTTACTTACCCCTGGAAACTGCCCATCCTTTGTGACCAATTCCCTCATCCGGGCACCCAGCTCCGGCCACCTATAATCCCGAACGGAACAGGATTTCTTCCAGATGCAAGCTGCCACAAGCAGGAAGCCTGGCTTCCTATGCAGGGCCAAAGGCCTCCTACAAACTGACATCAGGCACCTGGGCAGCTGACTTTACTTACCCCTGGAAACAGGCCATCCTTTGTGTCCAACTCCCTCAGCCGGGCACCCACCTCCAGACTCCTACAATCCCGAACAAAACAGGATTTCTTCCAGATGCAAGCTGCCACAAGCAGGAAGCCTGGCTTCCCATGGAGGGCCAAAGGCCTCCTAGAAACTGACATCAGGCACCTGGGCAGCTGACTTACTTACCCCAGGAAACAGGCCATCCTTTGTGCCCAACTCCCTCAGCCCGGCAACTGGCCTCGGCCACCTACAATCCAGAACGGAACAGGATTTGTTCCAGATGCAAGCTGCCACAAACTGGAAGCCTGGCTTCCCATGGAGGGCCAAAGGCCTCCTACAAACTTACATCAGGCACCTGAGCAGCTGACTTTACTTACCCCAGGAAACAGGCCATCATTTGTGCCCAACTCCCACTGCCGGGCACCAGGCCTTGGCCACCTACAATCCCGAACGGAACAGGATTTCTTCCAGATGCAAGCTGCCACAAGCAGGAAACCTGGCTTCCCATGGAGGGCCAAAGGCCTCCTACAAACTGACATCAGGCACCTGGGCAGCTGACTTTACTTACCCCTGGAAACAGGCCATCCTTTGTGTCCAACTCCCTCAGCCGGGCACCCAGCTCTGGACTCCTACAATCCCGAACGGAACAGGATTTCTTCCAGATGCAAGCTGCCACAAGCAGGAAGCCTGGCTTCCCATGGAGGGCCAAAGGCCTCCTACAAACTGACATCAGGCACGTGGGCAGCTGACTTTACTTACCCGTGGAAACAGGCCATCCTTTGTGCCCAACTCCCTCTGCCGGGCACCAGGCCTTGGCCACCTACAATCCCGAACGGAACAGGATTTCTTCCAGATGCAAGCTGCCACAAGCAGGAAGCCTGGCTTCACTTGGAGGGCCAAAGGCCTCCTACAAACTGACATCAGGCACCTGGGCAGCTGACTTATCCCTGGAAACAGGCCATCCTTTGTGCCCAACTCCCTCTGCCGGGCATTTGGCCTCGGCCACCTACAATCCCGAACGGAACCGGAGTTCTTCCAGATGCAAGCTGCCACAAGCTGGAAACGTGGCTTCACTTGGAGGGCCAAAGGCCGCCTACAAACTGACATCAGGCACCTGGGCAGCTGACTTTACTTACCCCTGGAAACAGCCCATCCTTTGTGCCCAACTCCCTCTGCCGGGCACCTGGCCTCTGCCACCTACAATCTCGCACGGAACAGGATTTCTTCCAGATGCAAGCTGCCACAAGCTGAAAGACTGGTTTCCCATGGAGGACCAAAGGCCTCCTACAAACTGACATCAGGCACCTGGGCAGCTGACTTTACTTACCCCTGGATACAGGCCATCCTTTGTGCCCAACTCCCTCTGCCGGGCACCAGGCCTCGGCCACCTGCAATACCGAACAGATCAGGATTACTTCCCGATGCAAGCTGCCACAAGCTGGAAGCCTGGCTTTCCATGGAGGAACAATAGCCACCTGCAAACTGACATCAGGCACCTGGGCAGCTGACTTTACTTACCCCTGGAAACAGCCCATCCTTTGTGACCAACTCCCTCATCCGGGCACCCAGCTCCGGCCACCTACAATCCCGAACGGAATAGGATTTCTTCCAGATGCAAGCTGCCACAAGCAGGAAGCCTGGCTTCCTATGCAGGGCCAAAGGCCTCCTACAAACTGACATCAGGCACCTGGGCAGCTGACTTTACTTACCCCTGGAAACAGGCCATCCTTTGTGTCCAACCCCCTCAGCCGGGCACCCACCTCCGGACTCCTACAATCCCGAACAAAACAGGATTTCTTCCAGATGCAAGCTGCCACAAGCAGGAAGCCTGGCTTCCCATGGAGGGCCAAAGGCCTCCTACAAACTGACATCAGGCACCTGGGCAGCTGACTTACTTACCCCAGGAAACAGGCCATCCTTTGTGCCCAACTCCCTCTGCCCGGCATCTGGCCTCGGCCACCTACAATCCAGAACGGAACAGGATTTGTTCCAGATGCAAGCTGCCACAAACTGGAAGCCTGGCTTCCCATGGAGGGCCAAAGGCCTCCTACAAACTGACATCAGGCACCTGAGCAGCTGACTTTACTTACCCCAGGAAACAGGCCATCATTTGTGCCCAACTCCCACTGCCGGGCACCAGGCCTTGGCCACCTACAATCCCGAACGGAACAGGATTTCTTCCAGATGCAAGCTGCCACAAGCAGGAAACCTGGCTTCCCATGGAGGGCCAAAGGCCTCCTACAAACTGACATCAGGCACCTGGGCAGCTGACTTTACTTACCCCTGGAAACAGGCCATCCTTTGTGTCCAACTCCCTAAGCCGGGCACCCAGCTCTGGACTCCTACAATCCCGAACGGAACAGGATTTCTTCCAGATGCAAGCTGCCACAAGCAGGAAGCCTGGCTTCCCATGGAGGGCCAAAGGCCTCCTACAAACTGACATCAGGCACGTGGGCAGCTGACTTTACTTACCCGTGGAAACAGGCCATCCTTTGTGCCCAACTCCCTCTGCCGGGCACCAGGCCTTGGCCACCTACAATCCCGAACGGAACAGGATTTCTTCCAGATGCAAGCTGCCACAAGCAGGAAGCCTGGCTTCACTTGGAGGGCCAAAGGCCTCCTACAAACTGACATCAGGCACCTGGGCAGCTGACTTATCCCTGGAAACAGGCCATCCTTTGTGCCCAACTCCCTCTGCCGGGCATTTGGCCTCGGCCACCTACAATCCCGAACGGAACAGGAGTTCTTCCAGATGCAAGCTGCCACAAGCTGGAAACGTGGCTTCACTTGGAGGGCCAAAGGCCGCCTACAAACTGACATCAGGCACCTGGGCAGCTGACTTTACTTACCCCTGGAAACAGCCCATCCTTTGTGCCCAACTCCCTCTGCCGGGCACCTGGCCTCGGCCACCTACAATCCCGAACGGAACAGGATTTCTTCCAGATGCAAGCTGCCACAAGCTGAAAGACTGGTTTCCCATGGAGGACCAAAGGCCTCCTACAAACTGACATCAGGCACCTGGGCAGCTGACTTTACTTACCCCTGGATACAGGCCATCCTTTGTGCCCAACTCCCTCTGCCGGGCACCAGGCCTCGGCCACCTGCAATCCCGAACAGATCAGGATTACTTCCCGATGCAAGCTGCCACAAGCTGGAAGCCTGGCTTTCCATGGAGGACCAATAGCCACCTGCAAACTGACATCAGGCACCTGGGCAGCTGACTTTACTTACCCCTGGAAACAGCCCATCCTTTGTGTCCAACTCCCTCATCCGGGCACCCAGCTCCGGCCACCTACAATCCCGAACGGAACAGGATTTCTTCCAGATGCAAGCTGCCACAAGCAGGAAACCTGGCTTCCCATGGAGGGCCAAAGGCCTCCTACAAACTGACATCAAACACCTGGGCAGCTGACTTTACTTACCCCTGGAAACAGCCCAACCTTTGTGTCCAACTCCCTCAGCCGGGTACCCAGCTCTGGACTCCGACAATCCCGAACGGAACCGGAGTTCTTCCAGATGCAAGCTGCCACAAGCAGGAAGCCTGGCTTCCCATGGAGGGCCAAAGGCCTCCTACAAACTGACATCAGGCACGTGGGCAGCTGACTTTACTTATCGCTCTAAACAGGACACCGTTTGTGCCCAACTCCCTCTGCCGGGCACCTGGCCTCGGCCACCTACAATCCCGAACGGAACAGCATTTCTTTCAGATGCAAGCTGCCAGAAGCTGGAAGACTAGCTTCCCGTGGAGGGCCAAAGGCCTCCTACAAACTGACATCAGGCACCTGTGCAGCTGACTTTACTTACCCCTGGAATCAGGCCATCCTTTGTGCCCAACTCCCTCAGCTGGGCACCCAGCTCCCGCCACCTACAATCCCGAACGGAACAGGATTTCTTCCAGATGCAAGCTGCCTTGAACAGGAAGACTAGCTTCCCTTGGAGGGCCAAAGGCCTCCTACAAACTGACATCAGGCACCTGGGCAGCTGACTTTACTTACCCCTGGAAAGAGTCCATCCTTTGTGCACAACTCCCTCTGCGGGGCACCAGGCCTTGGCCACCTACAATCCCGAACGGAACAGGATTTCTTCCAGATGCAAGTTGCCACAAGCAGGAAGCCTGGCTTCCTATGGAGGGCCAAAGGCCTCCTACGTACTGAAATCAGGCATTTGGGCAGCTCACTTTACTTTACTCATGAAACAGGCCATCATTTGTGCCCAACTCCCTCTGCTGGGCACCTGGCCTCGGCCACCTACAATCCCGAACAGAACAGGATTTCTTCCAGATGCAAGCTGCCACAAGCAGGAAGCCTGGCTTCCCATGGAGGGCCAAAGGCCTCCTACAAACTGACATCAGGCACCTGGGCAGCTGACTTTACTTACCCCTGGAAACAGGCCATCCTTTGTGCCCAACTCCCTCTGCCGGGCACCAGGCCTCGGCCACCTGCAATCCCGAACAGATCAGGATTACTTCCCGATGCAAGCTGCCACAAAGTGGAAAACAAGCTTCCCTTGGAGGGCCAAAGGCCTCCTACAAACTGACATCAGGCACCTGGGAAGCTGACTTTACTTACCCCTGGAAACAGGCCATCCTTTGTGCCCAACTCCCTCATCCGGGCACCCAGCTCCGGCCACCTACAATCCCGAACGGAACAGGATTTCTTCCAGATGCAAGCTGCCACAAGCAGGAAGCCTGGCTTCCCATGGAGGGCCAAAGGCCTTCTACAAACTGACATCAGGCACGTGGGCAGCTGACTTTACTTATCCCTCTAAACAGGACATCGTTTGTGCCCAACTCCCTCTGCCGGGCACCTGGCCTCGGCCACCTACAATCCCGAACGGAACCGGAGTTCTTCCAGATGCAAGCTGCCACAAGCTGGAAGCCTGGCTTTCCATGTAGGAACAATAGCCACCGGCAAACTGACATCAGGCACCTGGGCAGCTGACTTTACTTACCCCTGGAAACAGCCCATCCTTTGTGTCCAACACCCTCATCCGGGCACCGAGCTCCGGCCACCTACAATCCCGAACTGAACAGGATGTCTTCCAGATGCAAGCTGCCACAAGCAGGAAGCCTGGCTTCCCATGGAGGGCCAAAGGCCTCCTAAAAACTGACATCAGGCACCTGGGCAGCTGACTTTACTTACCCCTGGAATCAGGCCATCCTTTGTGCCCAACTCCCTCAGCTGGGCACCCAGCTCCGGCCACCTACAATCCCGAACGGAACAGGATTTCTTCCAGATGCAAGCTGCCTTAAACAGGAAGACGAGCTTCCCTTGGACGGCCAAAGGCCTCCTACAAACTGACATCAGGCACTTGGGCAGCTGACTTTACTTATCCCTGGAAAAAGGACATCCTTTGTGCCCAACTCCCTCTGCCGGACACCTGGCCTCGGCCACCTACAATCCCGAACGGAACAGCATTTCTTCCAGATGCAAGCTGCCACAAGCTGGAAGACTAGCTTCCCTTGGAGGGCCAAAGGCCTCCTACAAACTGACATCAGGCACCTGGGCAGCTGACTTTACTTACCCCTGGAAAGAGTCCATCCTTTGTGCCCAACTCCCTCTGCCGGGCACCAGGCCTTGGCCACCTACAATCCGGAACGGAACAGGATTTCTTCCCGATGCAAGCTGCCTTGAACATAAAGACTAGCTTTCCATGGAGGGCCAAAGGCCTCCTACAAACTGACATCAGGCACCTGGGCAGCTGACTTTACTTACCCCTGGAAACAGCCCATCCTTTGTGCCCAACTCCCTCTGCCGGGCCCCAGGCCTTGGCCACCTACAATCCCGAACGGAACAGGATTTCTTCCAGATGCAAGCTGCCACAAGCAGGAAGCCTGGCTTCACTTGGAGGGCCAAAGGCCTCCTACAAACTGACATCAGGCACCTGGGCAGCTGACTTTACTTATCCCTGGAAACAGGCCATCATTTGTGCCCAACTCCCTCTGCCGGGCATTTGGCCTCGGCCACCTACAATCCCGAACGGAACCGGAGTTCTTCCAGATGCAAGCTGCCTCAAGCAGGAAACGTGGCTTCACTTGGAGGGCTAAATGCCGCCTACAAACTGACATCAGGCACCTGGGCAGCTGACTTTACTTACCCCTGGAAACAGGCCATCCTTTGTGCCCAACTCCCTCTTCCCGGCACCTGGCCTCGGCCAACTACAATCCCGAACGGAACAGGATTTCTTCCAGATGCAAGCTGCCACAAGCTGAAAGACTGGTTTCCCATGGAGGACCAAAGGCCTCCTACAAACTGACATCAGGCACCTGGGCAGCTGACTTTACTTACCCCTGGATACAGGCCATCCTTTGTGCCCAACTCCCTCTGCCGGGCACCAGGCCTCGGCCACCTGCAATCCCGAACAGATCAGGACTACTTCCCGATGCAAGCTGCCACAAAGTGGAAAACAAGCTTCCCTTGGAGGGCCAAAGGCCTCCTACAAACTGACATCAGGCACCTGGGAAGCTGACTTTACTTACCCCTGGAAACAGGACATCCTTTGTGCCCACCTCCCTCATCCGGGCACCCAGCTCCGGCCACCTACAATCCCGAACGGAACAGGATTTCTTCCAGATGCAAGCTGCCACAAGCAGGAAGCCTGGCTTCCCATGGAGGGCCAAAGGCCTTCTACAAACTGACATCAGGCACGTGGGCAGCTGACTTTACTTATCCCTCTAAACAGGACATCGTTTGTGCCCAACTCCCTCGGCCGGGCACCTGGCCTCGGCCACCTACAATCCCGAACGGAACAGCATTTCTTCCAGATGCAAGCTGCCAGAAGCTGGAAGACTAGCTTCCCGTGGAGGGCCAAAGGCCTCCTACAAACTGACATCAGGCCCCTGGGCAGCTGACTTTACTTACCCCTGGAATCAGGCCATGCTTTGTGCCCAACTCCCTCAGCTGGGCACCCAGCTCCCGCCACCTACAATCCCGAACGGAACAGGATTTCTTCCCGATGCAAGCTGCCTTGAACATAAAGACTAGCTTTCCTTGGAGGGCCAAAGGCCTCCTACAAACTGACATCAGGCACCTGGGCAGCTGACTTTACTTACCCCTGGAAAGAGTCCATCCTTTGTGCCCAACTCCCTCTGCCGGGCACCAGGCCTTGGCCACCTACAATCCCGAACGGAACAGGATTTCTTCCAGATGCAAGCTGCCACAAGCAGGAAGCCTGGCTTCCTATGGAGGGCCAAAGGGCTCCTACAAACTGACATCAGGCACCTGGGCAGCTGACTTTACTTACCCCTGGAAACAGGCCATCCTTTGTGCCCAACTCCCTCTGCCGGGCATTTGGCCTCGGCCACCTACAATCCCGAACGGAACCGGAGTTCTTCCAGATGCAAGCTGCCACAAGCTGGAAACGTGGCTTCTCTTGGAGGGCCAAAGGCCGCCTACAAACTGACATCAGGCACCTGGGCAGCTGACTTTACTTACCCCTGGAAACAGGCCATCCTTTGTGCCCAACTCCCTCTGCCGGGCACCTGGCCTCTGCCACCTACAATCCCGAACAGATCAGGATTACTTCCCGATGCAAGCTGCCACAAGCTGGAAGCCTGGCTTTCCATGGAGGAACAATAGCCACCTGCAAACTGACATCAGGCACCTAGGCAGCTGACTTTACTTACCCCTGGAAACAGCCCATCCTTTGTGACCAACTCCCTCATCCGGGCACCCAGCTCCGGCCACCTACAATCCCGAACGGAACAGGATTTCTTCCAGATGCAAGCTGCCTTGAACAGGAAGACTTGCTTCCCTTGGAGGGCCAAAGGCCTCCTACAAACGGACATCAGGCACCTGGGCAGCTGACTTTACTTACCCCTGGATACAGGCCATCCTTTGTGCCCAACTCCGTCAGCAGGGCACCCAGCTCCGGCCACCTACAATCCCGAACGGAACAGGAGTTCTTCCAGATGCAAGCTGCCACAAACTGGAAACGTGGCTTCACTTGGAGGGCCAAAGGCCTCCTACAAACTGACATCAGGCACCTGGGCAGCTTACTTTACTTACCCCTGGAAACAGGCCATCCTTTGTGCCCAACTCCCTCTGTCGGGCACCAGGCCTCGGCCACCTACAATCCCGAACGGAACAGGATTTCTTCCAGATGCATGCAGCCACAAGCTGGAAGCGTGGCTTTCCATGGAGGACCAAAGGCCTCCTACAAACTGACATCAGGCACCTGGGCAGCTGACTTTTCTTTCCTCATGAAACAGGCCATTATTTGTGCCCAACTCCCTCTGCTGGGCACCTGGCCTCGGCCACCTACAATCCCGAACGAAACAGGATTTCTTCCAGATGCAAGCTGCCACAAACTGGAAGCCTGGCTTCCCATGGAGGGCCAAAGGCCTCCTACAAACTGACATCAGGCACCTGGCTAGCTGACTTTACTTACCCCTGGAAACAGGCCATCATTTGTGCCCAACTCCCTCTGCCGGGCACCAGGCCTTGGCCACCTACAATCCCGAACGGAACAGGATTTCTTCCAGATGCAAGCTGCCACAAGCAGGAAGCCTGGCTTCCTATGCAGGGCCAAAGGCCTCCTACAAACTGACATCAGGCACCTGGGCAGCTGACTTTACTTACCCCTGGAAACAGGCCATCATTTGTGCCCAACTCCCTCTGCCGGGCACCAGGCCTTGGCCACCTACAATCCCGAACGGAACAGGAGTTCTTCCAGATGCAAGCTGCCACAAGCAGGAAGCCTGGCTTCCCATGGAGGGCCAAAGGCCTCCTAGAAACTGACATCAGGCACCTGGGCAGCTGACTTTACTTACCCCAGGAAACAGGCCATCCTTTGTGCCCAACTCCGTCAGCCCGGCAACTGGCCTCGGCCACCTACAATCCAGAACGGAACAGGATTTGTTCCAGATGCAAGCTGCCACAAACTGGAAGCCTGGCTTCCCATGGAGGGCCAAAGGCCTCCTACAAACTTACATCAGGCACCTGGGCAGCTGACTTATCCCTGGAAACAGCCCAACCTTTGTGTCCAACTCCCTCAGCCGGGCACCCAGCTCTGGACTCCGACAATCCCGAACGGAACAGCATTTCTTCCAGATGCAAGCTGCAACAAGCAGGAAGCCTGGCTTCCCATGGAGGGCCAAAGGCCTCCTACAAACTGACATCAGGCACGTGGGCAGCTGACTTTACTTATCGCTCTAAACAGGACATCGTTTGTGCCCAACTCCCTCTGCCGGGCACCTGGCCTCGGCCACCTACAATCCCGAACGGAACAGCATTTCTTTCAGATGCAAGCTGCCAGAAGCTGGAAGACTAGCTTCCCGTGGAGGGCCAAAGGCCTCCTACAAACTGACATCAGGCACCTGTGCAGCTGACATTACTTACCCCTGGAATCAGGCCATCCTTTGTGCCCAACTCCCTCAGCTGGGCACCCAGCTCCCGCCACCTACAATCCCGAACGGAACAGGATTTCTTCCAGATGCAACCTGCCTTGAACAGGAAGACTAGCTTCCCTTGGAGGGCCAAAGGCCTCCTACAAACTGACATCAGGCACCTGGGCAGCTGACTTTACTTACCCCTGGAAAGAGTCCATCCTTTGTGCACAACTCCCTCTGCCGGGCACCAGGCCTTGGCCACCTACAATCCCGAACGGAACAGGATTTCTTCCAGATGCAAGCTGCCACAAGCAGGAAGCCTGGCTTCCTATGGAGGGCCAAAGGCCTCCTACAAACTGAAATCAGGCATTTGGGCAGCTCACTTTACTTTCCTCATGAAACAGGCCATCATTTGTGCCCAACTCCCTCTGCTGGGCACCTGGCCTCGGCCACTAACAATCCCGAACAGAACAGGATTTCTTCCAGATGCAAGCTGCCACAAGCAGGAAGCCTGGCTTCCCATGGAGGGCCAAAGGCCTCCTACAAACTGACATCAGGCACCTGGGGAGCTGACTTTACTTACCCCTAGAAACAGCCCATCATTTGTGTCCAACTCCCTCAGCCGGGCACCCAGCTCCGGACTCCTACAATCCCGAACAAAACAGGATTTCTTCCAGATGCAAGCTGCCACAAGCAGGAAACCTGGCTTCCCATGGAGGGCCAAAGGCCTCCTACAAACTGACATCAGGCACCTGGGCAGCTGACTTTACTTACCCCTGGAAACAGGACATCCTTTGTGCAAAACTCCCTCTGCCGGGCACCTGGCCTCGGCCACCTACAATCCCGAACGGAACAGGATTTCTTACAGATGCAAGCTGCCACAAACTGGAAGACTAGCTTCCCTTGGAGGGCAAATGTCCTCCTACAAACTGACATCAGGAACCTGGGCAGCTGACTTTATTTACCCCTGGAAACAGTCCATCCTTTGTGCCCAACTTCCTCTGCCGGGCACCAGGCCTTGGCCACCTACAATCCCGAACGGAACAGGAGTTCTTCCAGATGCAAGCTGCCACAAGCTGGAAACGTGGCTTCACTTGGAGGACCAAAGGCCTCCTACAAACTGACATCATGCACCTGGGCAGCTGACTTTACTTTCCTCATGAAACAGGCCATCATTTGTGCCCAAATCCCTCTGCCGGGCACCTGACCTCGGCCACCTACAATCCCGAACGGAACCGGAGTTCTTCCAGATGCAAGCTGCCACAAGCAGGAAACGTGGCTTCACTTGGAGGGCCAAAGGCCGCCTACAAACTGACATCAGGCACCTGGGCAGCTGACTTTACTTACCCCTGGAAACAGCCCATCCCTTGTGCCCAACTCCCTCTGCCGGGCACCTGGCCTCGGCCACCTACAATCCCGAACGGAACAGGATTTCTTCCAGATGCAAGCTGCCACAAGCTGAAAGACTGGTTTCCCATGGAGGACCAAAGGCCTCCTACAAACTGACATCAGGCACCTGGGCAGCTGACTGTACTTACCCCTGGATACAGGCCATCCTTTGTGCCCAACTCCCTCTGCCGGGCACCAGGCCTGGGCCACCTGCAATACCGAACAGATCAGGATTACTTCCCGATGCAAGCTGCCACAAGCTGGAAGCCTGGCTTTCCATGGAGGAACAATAGCCACCTGCAAACTGACATCAGGCACCTGGGCAGCTGACTTTACTTACCCCTGGAAACAGCCCATCCTTTGTGACCAACTCCCTCATCCGGGCACCCAGCTCCGGCCACCTACAATCCCGAACGGAACAGGATTTCTTCCAGATGCAAGCTGCCACAAGCAGGAAGCCTGGCTTCCTATGCAGGGCCAAAGGCCTCCTACAAACTGACATCAGGCACCTGGGCAGCTGACTTTACTTACCCCTGGAAAAAGGCCATCCTTTGTGTCCAACTCCCTCAGCCGGGCACCCACCTCCGGACTCCTACAATCCCGAACAAAACAGGATTTCTTCCAGATGCAAGCTGCCACAAGCAGGAAGCCTGGCTTCCCATGGAGGGCCAAAGGCCTCCTAGAAACTGACATCAGGCACCTGGGCAGCTGACTTTACTTACCCCAGGAAACAGGCCATCCTTTGTGCCCAACTCCCTCAGCCCGGCAACTGGCCTCGGCCACCTACAATCCAGAACGGAACAGGATTTGTTCCAGATGCAAGCTGCCACAAACTGGAAGCCTGGCTTCCCATGGAGGGCCAAAGGCCTCCTACAAACTAACATCAGGCACCTGAGCAGCTGACTTTACTTACCCCAGGAAACAGGCCATCATTTGTGCCCAACTCCCACTGCCGGGCACCAGGCCTTGGCCACCTACAATCCCGAACGGAACAGGATTTCTTCCAGATGCAAGCTGCCACAAGCAGGAAACCTGGCTTCCCATGGAGGGCCAAAGGCCTCCTACAAACTGACATCAGGCACCTGGGCAGCTGACTTTACTTACCCCTGGAAACAGGCCATCCTTTGTGTCCAACTCCCTTGGCCGGGCACCAGGCCTCGGCCACCTGCAATCCCGAACAGATCAGGACTACTTCCCGATGCAAGCTGCCACAAAGTGGAAAACAAGCTTCCCTTGGAGGGCCAAATGCCTCCTACAAACTGACATCAGGCACCTGGGAAGCTGACTTTACTTACCCCTGGAAACAGGCCATCCTTTGTGCCCAACTCCCTCATCCGGGCACCCAGCTCCGGCCACCTACAATCCCGAACGGAACAGGATTTCTTCCAGATGCAAGCTGCCACAAGCAGGAAGCCTGGCTTCCCATGGAGGGCCAAAGGCCTTCTACAAACTGACATCAGGCACGTGGGCAGCTGACTTTTCTTATCCCTCTAAACAGGACATCGTTTGTGCCCAACTCCCTCTGCCGGGCACCTGGCCTCGGCCACCTACAATCCCGAACGGAACCGGAGTTCTTCCAGATGCAAGCTGCCACAAGCTGGAAGCCTGGCTTTCCATGTAGGAACAATAGCCACCGGCAAACTGACATCAGGCACCTGGGCAGCTGACTTTACTTACCCCTGGAAACAGCCCATCCTTTGTGTCCAACACCCTCATCCGGGCACCGAGCTCCGGCCACCTACAATCCCGAACTGAACAGGATGTCTTCCAGATGCAAGCTGCCACAAGCAGGAAGCCTGGCTTCCCATGGAGGGCCAAAGGCCTTCTACAAACTGACATCAGGCACGTGGGCAGCTGACTTTACTTATCCCTCTAAACAGGACATCGTTTGTGCCCAACTCCCTCGGCCGGGCACCTGGCCTCGGCCACCTACAATCCCGAACGGAACAGCATTTCTTCCAGATGCAAGCTGCCAGAAGCTGGAAGACTAGCTTCCCGTGGAGGGCCAAAGGCCTCCTACAAACTGACATCAGGCCCCTGGGCAGCTGACTTTACTTACCCCTGGAATCAGGCCATCCTTTGTGCCCAACTCCCTCAGCTGGGCACCCAGCTCCCGCCACCTACAATCCCGAACGGAACAGGATTTCTTCCCGATGCAAGCTGCCTTGAACATAAAGACTAGCTTTCCTTGGAGGGCCAAAGGCCTCCTACAAACTGACATCAGGCACCTGGGCAGCTGACTTTACTTACCCCTGGAAAGAGTCCATCCTTTGTGCCCAACTCCCTCTGCCGGGCACCAGGCCTTGGCCACCTACAATCCCGAACGGAACAGGATTTCTTCCAGATGCAAGCTGCCACAAGCAGGAAGCCTGGCTTCCTATGGAGGGCCAAAGGGCTCCTACAAACTGACATCAGGCACCTGGGCAGCTGACTTTACTTACCCCTGGAAACAGGCCATCCTTTGTGCCCAACTCCCTCTGCCGGGCATTTGGCCTCGGCCACCTACAATCCCGAACGGAACCGGAGTTCTTCCAGATGCAAGCTGCCACAAGCTGGAAACGTGGCTTCTCTTGGAGGGCCAAAGGCCGCCTACAAACTGACATCAGGCACCTGGGCAGCTGACTTTACTTACCCCTGGAAACAGGCCATCCTTTGTGCCCAACTCCCTCTGCCGGGCACCTGGCCTCTGCCACCTACAATCCCGAACAGATCAGGATTACTTCCCGATGCAAGCTGCCACAAGCTGGAAGCCTGGCTTTCCATGGAGGAACAATAGCCACCTGCAAACTGACATCAGGCACCTAGGCAGCTGACTTTACTTACCCCTGGAAACAGCCCATCCTTTGTGACCAACTCCCTCATCCGGGCACCCAGCTCCGGCCACCTACAATCCCGAACGGAACAGGATTTCTTCCAGATGCAAGCTGCCTTGAACAGGAAGACTTGCTTCCCTTGGAGGGCCAAAGGCCTCCTACAAACGGACATCAGGCACCTGGGCAGCTGACTTTACTTACCCCTGGAATCAGGCCATCCTTTGTGCCCAACTCCGTCAGCAGGGCACCCAGCTCCGGCCACCTACAATCCCGAACGGAACAGGAGTTCTTCCAGATGCAAGCTGCCACAAACTGGAAACGTGGCTTCACTTGGAGGGCCAAAGGCCTCCTACAAACTGACATCAGGCACCTGGGCAGCTTACTTTACTTACCCCTGGAAACAGGCCATCCTTAGTGCCCAACTCCCTCTGTCGGGCACCAGGCCGCGGCCACCTACAATCCCGAACGGAACAGGATTTCTTCCAGATGCATGCAGCCACAAGCTGGAAGCGTGGCTTTCCATGGAGGACCAAAGGCCTCCTACAAACTGACATCAGGCACCTGGGCAGCTGACTTTTCTTTCCTCATGAAACAGGCCATTATTTGTGCCCAACTCCCTCTGCTGGGCACCTGGCCTCGGCCACCTACAATCCCGAACGAAACAGGATTTCTTCCAGATGCAAGCTGCCACAAACTGGAAGCCTGGCTTCCCATGGAGGGCCAAAGGCCTCCTACAAACTGACATCAGGCACCTGGCTAGCTGACTTTACTTACCCCTGGAAACAGGCCATCATTTGTGCCCAACTCCCTCTGCCGGGCACCAGGCCTTGGCCACCTACAATCCCGAACGGAACAGGATTTCTTCCAGATGCAAGCTGCCACAAGCAGGAAGCCTGGCTTCCTATGCAGGGCCAAAGGCCTCCTACAAACTGACATCAGGCACCTGGGCAGCTGACTTTACTTACCCCTGGAAACAGGCCATCATTTGTGCCCAACTCCCTCTGCCGGGCACCAGGCCTTGGCCACCTACAATCCCGAACGGAACAGGAGTTCTTCCAGATGCAAGCTGCCACAAGCAGGAAGCCTGGCTTCCCATGGAGGGCCAAAGGCCTCCTAGAAACTGACATCAGGCACCTGGGCAGCTGACTTTACTTACCCCAGGAAACAGGCCATCCTTTGTGCCCAACTCCGTCAGCCCGGCAACTGGCCTCGGCCACCTACAATCCAGAACGGAACAGGATTTGTTCCAGATGCAAGCTGCCACAAACTGGAAGCCTGGCTTCCCATGGAGGGCCAAAGGCCTCCTACAAACTTACATCAGGCACCTGGGCAGCTGACTTATCCCTGGAAACAGCCCAACCTTTGTGTCCAACTCCCTCAGCCGGGCACCCAGCTCTGGACTCCGACAATCCCGAACGGAACAGCATTTCTTCCAGATGCAAGCTGCAACAAGCAGGAAGCCTGGCTTCCCATGGAGGGCCAAAGGCCTCCTACAAACTGACATCAGGCACGTGGGCAGCTGACTTTACTTATCGCTCTAAACAGGACATCGTTTGTGCCCAACTCCCTCTGCCGGGCACCTGGCCTCGGCCACCTACAATCCCGAACGGAACAGCATTTCTTTCAGATGCAAGCTGCCAGAAGCTGGAAGACTAGCTTCCCGTGGAGGGCCAAAGGCCTCCTACAAACTGACATCAGGCACCTGTGCAGCTGACATTACTTACCCCTGGAATCAGGCCATCCTTTGTGCCCAACTCCCTCAGCTGGGCACCCAGCTCCCGCCACCTACAATCCCGAACGGAACAGGATTTCTTCCAGATGCAACCTGCCTTGAACAGGAAGACTAGCTTCCCTTGGAGGGCCAAAGGCCTCCTACAAACTGACATCAGGCACCTGGGCAGCTGACTTTACTTACCCCTGGAAAGAGTCCATCCTTTGTGCACAACTCCCTCTGCCGGGCACCAGGCCTTGGCCACCTACAATCCCGAACGGAACAGGATTTCTTCCAGATGCAAGCTGCCACAAGCAGGAAGCCTGGCTTCCTATGGAGGGCCAAAGGCCTCCTACAAACTGAAATCAGGCATTTGGGCAGCTCACTTTACTTTCCTCATGAAACAGGCCATCATTTGTGCCCAACTCCCTCTGCTGGGCACCTGGCCTCGGCCACTAACAATCCCGAACAGAACAGGATTTCTTCCAGATGCAAGCTGCCACAAGCAGGAAGCCTGGCTTCCCATGGAGGGCCAAAGGCCTCCTACAAACTGACATCAGGCACCTGGGGAGCTGACTTTACTTACCCCTAGAAACAGCCCATCATTTGTGTCCAACTCCCTCAGCCGGGCACCCAGCTCCGGACTCCTACAATCCCGAACAAAACAGGATTTCTTCCAGATGCCAAGCTGCCACAAGCAGGAAACCTGGCTTCCCATGGAGGGCCAAAGGCCTCCTACAAACTGACATCAGGCACCTGGGCAGCTGACTTTACTTACCCTGGAAACAGGACATCCTTTGTGCAAAACTCCCTCTGCCGGGCACCTGGCCTCGGCCACCTACAATCCCGAACGGAACAGGATTTCTTACAGATGCAAGCTGCCACAAACTGGAAGACTAGCTTCCCTTGGAGGGCAAATGTCCTCCTACAAACTGACATCAGGAACCTGGGCAGCTGACTTTATTTACCCCTGGAAACAGTCCATCCTTTGTGCCCAACTTCCTCTGCCGGGCACCAGGCCTTGGCCACCTACAATCCCGAACGGAACAGGAGTTCTTCCAGATGCAAGCTGCCACAAGCTGGAAACGTGGCTTCACTTGGAGGACCAAAGGCCTCCTACAAACTGACATCATGCACCTGGGCAGCTGACTTTACTTTCCTCATGAAACAGGCCATCATTTGTGCCCAAATCCCTCTGCCGGGCACCTGACCTCGGCCACCTACAATCCCGAACGGAACCGGAGTTCTTCCAGATGCAAGCTGCCACAAGCAGGAAACGTGGCTTCACTTGGAGGGCCAAAGGCCGCCTACAAACTGACATCAGGCACCTGGGCAGCTGACTTTACTTACCCCTGGAAACAGCCCATCCCTTGTGCCCAACTCCCTCTGCCGGGCACCTGGCCTCGGCCACCTACAATCCCGAACGGAACAGGATTTCTTCCAGATGCAAGCTGCCACAAGCTGAAAGACTGGTTTCCCATGGAGGACCAAAGGCCTCCTACAAACTGACATCAGGCACCTGGGCAGCTGACTGTACTTACCCCTGGATACAGGCCATCCTTTGTGCCCAACTCCCTCTGCCGGGCACCAGGCCTGGGCCACCTGCAATACCGAACAGATCAGGATTACTTCCCGATGCAAGCTGCCACAAGCTGGAAGCCTGGCTTTCCATGGAGGAACAATAGCCACCTGCAAACTGACATCAGGCACCTGGGCAGCTGACTTTACTTACCCCTGGAAACAGCCCATCCTTTGTGACCAACTCCCTCATCCGGGCACCCAGCTCCGGCCACCTACAATCCCGAACGGAACAGGATTTCTTCCAGATGCAAGCTGCCACAAGCAGGAAGCCTGGCTTCCTATGCAGGGCCAAAGGCCTCCTACAAACTGACATCAGGCACCTGGGCAGCTGACTTTACTTACCCCTGGAAACAGGCCATCCTTTGTGTCCAACTCCCTCAGCCGGGCACCCACCTCCGGACTCCTACAATCCCGAACAAAACAGGATTTCTTCCAGATGCAAGCTGCCACAAGCAGGAAGCCTGGCTTCCCATGGAGGGCCAAAGGCCTCCTAGAAACTGACATCAGGCACCTGGGCAGCTGACTTTACTTACCCCAGGAAACAGGCCATCCTTTGTGCCCAACTCCCTCAGCCCGGCAACTGGCCTCGGCCACCTACAATCCAGAACGGAACAGGATTTGTTCCAGATGCAAGCTGCCACAAACTGGAAGCCTGGCTTCCCATGGAGGGCCAAAGGCCTCCTACAAACTAACATCAGGCACCTGAGCAGCTGACTTTACTTACCCCAGGAAACAGGCCATCATTTGTGCCCAACTCCCACTGCCGGGCACCAGGCCTTGGCCACCTACAATCCCGAACGGAACAGGATTTCTTCCAGATGCAAGCTGCCACAAGCAGGAAACCTGGCTTCCCATGGAGGGCCAAAGGCCTCCTACAAACTGACATCAGGCACCTGGGCAGCTGACTTTACTTACCCCTGGAAACAGGCCATCCTTTGTGTCCAACTCCCTTGGCCGGGCACCAGGCCTCGGCCACCTGCAATCCCGAACAGATCAGGACTACTTCCCGATGCAAGCTGCCACAAAGTGGAAAACAAGCTTCCCTTGGAGGGCCAAATGCCTCCTACAAACTGACATCAGGCACCTGGGAAGCTGACTTTACTTACCCCTGGAAACAGGCCATCCTTTGTGCCCAACTCCCTCATCCGGGCACCCAGCTCCGGCCACCTACAATCCCGAACGGAACAGGATTTCTTCCAGATGCAAGCTGCCACAAGCAGGAAGCCTGGCTTCCCATGGAGGGCCAAAGGCCTTCTACAAACTGACATCAGGCACGTGGGCAGCTGACTTTTCTTATCCCTCTAAACAGGACATCGTTTGTGCCCAACTCCCTCTGCCGGGCACCTGGCCTCGGCCACCTACAATCCCGAACGGAACCGGAGTTCTTCCAGATGCAAGCTGCCACAAGCTGGAAGCCTGGCTTTCCATGTAGGAACAATAGCCACCGGCAAACTGACATCAGGCACCTGGGCAGCTGACTTTACTTACCCCTGGAAACAGCCCATCCTTTGTGTCCAACACCCTCATCCGGGCACCGAGCTCCGGCCACCTACAATCCCGAACTGAACAGGATGTCTTCCAGATGCAAGCTGCCACAAGCAGGAAGCCTGGCTTCCCATGGAGGGCCAAAGGCCTCCTAAAAACTGACATCAGGCACCTGGGCAGCTGACTTTACTTACCCCTGGAATCAGGCCATCCTTTGTGCCCAACTCCCTCAGCTGGGCACCCAGCTCCGGCCACCTACAATCCCGAACGGAACAGGATTTCTTCCAGATGCAAGCTGCCTTAAACAGGAAGACGAGCTTCCCTTGGAGGGCCAAAGGCCTCCTACAAACTGACATCAGGCACCTGGGCAGCTGACTTTACTTATCCCTGGAAAAAGGACATCCTTTGTGCCCAACTCCCTCTGCCGGGCACCTGGCCTCGGCCACCTACAATCCCGAACGGAACCGGAGTTCTTCCAGATGCAAGCTGCCACAAGCTGGAAACGTGGCTTCACTTGGAGGGCCAAAGGCCTCTTACAAACTGACATCAGGCACGTGGGCAGCTGACTTTACTTACACCTGGAAACAGGCCATCCTTTGTGCCCAACTCCCTCTGCTGGGCACCTGGCCTCGGCCACCTACAATCCCGAACGGAACAGGATTTCTTCCAGATGCAAGCTGCCACAAGCTGGAAGACTGGTTTCCCGTGGAGGACCAAAGGCCTCCTACAAACTGACATCAGGCACCTGGGCAGCTGACTTTACTTACCCCTGGAAACAGGCCATCCAGTGTGCCCAACTCCCTCATCCGGGCACCCAGCTCCGGCCACCTACAATCCCGAACGGAACAGGATTTTTTCCAGATGCAAGCTGCCACAAGCAGGAAGCCTGGCTTCCCATGGAGGGCCAAAGGCCTTCTACAAACTGACATCAGGCACGTGGGCAGCTGACTTTACTTATCCCTCTAAACAGGACATCCTTTGTGCCCAACTCCCTCTGCCGGGCACCTGGCCTCGGCCACCTACAATCCCGAACGGAACAGCATTTCTTCCAGATGCAAGCTGCCACAAGCTGGAAGACTAGCTTCCCTTGGAGGGCCAAAGGCCTCCTACAAACTGACATCAGGCACCTGTGCAGCTGACTTTACTTACCCCTGGAAAGAGTCCATCCTTTGTGCCCAACTCCCTCTGCCGGGCACCAGGCCTTGGCCACCTACAATCCCGAACGGAACAGGATTTCTTCCAGATGCAAGCTGCCACAAGCAGGAAGCCTGGCTTCCTATGGAGGGCCAAAGGGCTCCTACAAACTGACATCAGGCACCTGGGCAGCTGACTTTACTTACCCCTGGAAACAGCCCATCCTTTGTGCCCAACTCCCTCTGCCGGGCATTTGGCCTCGGCCACCTACAATCCCGAACGGAACCGGAGTTCTTCCAGATGCAAGCTGCCACAAGCTGGAAACGTGGCTTCTCTTGGAGGGCCAAAGGCCTCCTACAAACTGACATCAGGCACCTGTGCAGCTGACTTTACTTACCCCTGGAAACAGGCCATCCTTTGTGCCCAACTCCCTCTGCCGGGCACCTGGCCTCTGCCACCTACAATCCCGAACGGAACAGGATTTCTTCCAGATGCAAGCTGCCACAAGCTGAAAGACTGGTTTCCCATGGAGGACCAAAGGCCTCCTACAAACTGACATCAGGCACCTGGGCAGCTGACTTTACTTACCCCTGGATACAGGCCATCCTTTGTGCCCAACTCCCTCTGCCGGGCACCAGGCCTCGGCCACCTGCAATACCGAACAGATCAGGATTACTTCCCGATGCAAGCTGCCACAAGCTGGAAGCCTGGCTTTCCATGGAGGAACAATAGCCACCTGCAAACTGACATCAGGCACCTGGGCAGCTGACTTTACTTACCCCTGGAAACAGCCCATCCTTTGTGACCAACTCCCTCATCCGGGCACCCAGCTCCGGCCACCTACAATCCCGAACGGAACAGGATTTCTTCCAGATGCAAGCTGCCACAAGCAGGAAGCCTGGCTTCCTATGCAGGGCCAAAGGCCTCCTACAAACTGACATCAGGCACCTGGGCAGCTGACTTTACTTACCCGTGGAAACAGGCCATCCTTTGTGTCCAACTCCCTCAGCCGGGCACCCACCTCCGGACTCCTACAATCCCGAACAAAACAGGATTTCTTCCAGATGCAAGCTGCCACAAGCAGGAAGCCTGGCTTCCCATGGAGGGCCAAAGGCCTCCTAGAAACTGACATCAGGCACCTGGGCAGCTGACTTTACTTACCCCAGGAAACAGGCCATCCTTTGTGCCCAACTCCCTCAGCCCGGCAACTGGCCTCGGCCACCTACAATCCTGAACGGAACAGGATTTGTTCCAGATGCAAGCTGCCACAAACTGGAAGCCTGGCTTCCCATGGAGGGCCAAAGGCCTCCTACAAACTAACATCAGGCACCTGAGCAGCTGACTTTACTTACCCCAGGAAACAGGCCATCATTTGTGCCCAACTCCCACTGCCGGGCACCAGGCCTTGGCCACCTACAATCCCGAACGGAACAGAATTTCTTCCAGATGCAAGCTGCCACAAGCAGGAAACCTGGCTTCCCATGGAGGGCCAAAGGCCTCCTACAAACTGACATCAGGCACCTGGGCAGCTGACTTTACTTACCCCTGGAAACAGGCCATCCTTTGTGTCCAACTCCCTCAGCCGGGCACCCAGCTCTGGACTCCTACAATCCCGAACGGAACAGGATTTCTTCCAGATGCAAGCTGCCACAAGCAGGAAGCCTGGCTTCCCATGGAGGGCCAAAGGCCTCCTACAAACTGACATCAGGCACGTGGGCAGCTGACTTTACTTACCCGTGGAAACAGGCCATCCTTTGTGCCCAACTCCCTCTGCCGGGCACCAGGCCTTGGCCACCTACAATCCCGAACGGAACAGGATTTCTTCCAGATGCAAGCTGCCACAAGCAGGAAGCCTGGCTTCACTTGGAGGGCCAAAGGCCTCCTACAAACTGACATCAGGCACCTGGGCAGCTGACTTATCCCTGGAAACAGGCCATCCTTTGTGCCCAACTCCCTCTGCCGGGCATTTGGCCTCGGCCACCTACAATCCCGAACGGAACCGGAGTTCTTCCAGATGCAAGCTGCCACAAGCTGGAAACGTGGCTTCACTTGGAGGGCCAAAGGCCGCCTACAAACTGACATCAGGCACCTGGGCAGCTGACTTTACTTACCCCTGGAAACAGCCCATCATTTGTGCCCAACTCCCTCTGCCGGGCATCTGGCCTCGGCCACCTACAATCCCGAACGGAACAGGATTTCTTCCAGATGCAAGCTGCCACAAGCTGAAAGACTGGTTTCCCATGGAGGACCAAAGGCCTCCTACAAACTGACATCAGGCACCTGGGCAGCTGACTTTACTTACCCCTGGATACAGGCCATCCTTTGTGCCCAACTCCCTCTGCCGGGCACCAGGCCTCGGCCACCTGCAATCCCGAACAGATCAGGATTACTTCCCGATGCAAGCTGCCACAAGCTGGAAGCCTGGCTTTCCATGGAGGACCAATAGCCACCTGCAAACTGACATCAGGCACCTGGGCAGCTGACTTTACTTACCCCTGGAAACAGCCCATCCTTTGTGTCCAACTCCCTCATCCGGGCACCCAGCTCCGGCCACCTACAATCCCGAACGGAACAGGATTTCTTCCAGATGCAAGCTGCCACAAGCAGGAAACCTGGCTTCCCATGGAGGGCCAAAGGCCTCCTACAAACTGACATCAAACACCTGGGCAGCTGACTTTACTTACCCCTGGAAACAGCCCAACCTTTGTGTCCAACTCCCTCAGCCGGGTACCCAGCTCTGGACTCCGACAATACCGAACGGAACAGCATTTCTTCCAGATGCAAGCTGCCACAAGCAGGAAGCCTGGCTTCCCATGGAGGGCCTAAGGCCTCCTACAAACTGACATCAGGCACCTGTGCAGCTGACTTTACTTACCCCTGGAATCAGGCCATCCTTTGTGCCCAACTCCCTCAGCTGGGCACCCAGCTCCCGCCACCTACAATCCCGAACGGAACAGGATTTCTTCCAGATGCAAGCTGCCTTGAACAGGAAGACTAGCTTCCCTTGGAGGGCCAAAGGCCTCCTACAAACTGACATCAGGCACCTGGGCAGCTGACTTTACTTACCCCTGGAAAGAGTCCATCCTTTGTGCACAACTCCCTCTGCCGGGCACCAGGCCTTGGCCACCTACAATCCCGAACGGAACAGGATTTCTTCCAGATGCAAGCTGCCACAAGCAGGAAGCCTGGCTTCCTATGGAGGGCCAAAGGCCTCCTACAAACTGAAATCAGGCATTTGGGCAGCTCACTTTACTTTCCTCATGAAACAGGCCATCATTTGTGCCCAACTCCCTCTGCTGGGCACCTGGCCTCGGCCACCTACAATCCCGAACAGAACAGGATTTCTTCCAGATGCAAGCTGCCACAAGCAGGAAGCCTGGCTTCCCATGGAGGGCCAAAGGCCTCCTACAAACTGACATCAGGCACCTGGGGAGCTGACTTTACTTACCCCTGGAAACAGGCCAACATTTGTGCCCAACTCCCTCTGCCGGGCACCAGGCCTTGGCCACCTACAATCCCGAACGAAACAGGATTTCTTCCAGAAGCAAGCTGCCACAAGCAGGAAATCTGGCTTCCCATGGAGGGCCAAAAGCCTCCTACAAACTGACATCAGGCACCTGGGCAGCTGACTTTACTTACCCCTAGAAACAGCCCATCATTTGTGTCCAACTCCCTCAGCCGGGCACCCAGCTCCGGACTCCTACAATCCCGAACAAAACAGGATTTCTTCCAGATGCAAGCTGCCACAAGCAGGAAACCTGGCTTCCCATGGAGGGCCAAAGGCCTCCTACAAACTGACATCAGGCACCTGGGCAGCTGACTTTACTTACCCCTGGAAACAGGACATCCTTTGTGCAAAACTCCCTCTGCCGGGCACCTGGCCTCGGCCACCTACAATCCCGAACGGAACAGGATTTCTTACAGATGCAAGCTGCCACAAACTGGAAGACTAGCTTCCCTTGGAGGGCAAATATCCTCCTACAAACTGACATCAGGAACCTGGGCAGCTGACTTTACTTACCCCTGGAAACAGGCCATCCTTTGTGCCCAACTTCCTCTGCCGGGCACCAGGCCTTGGCCACCTACAATCCCGAACGGAACAGGAGTTCTTCCAGATGCAAGCTGCCACAAACTGGAAACGTGGCTTCACTTGGAGGACCAAAGGCCTCCTACAGACTGACATCAGGCACCTGGGCAGCTGACTTTACTTACCCCTGGAAACAGCCCATCCTTTGTGCCCAACTCCTTCTGCCGTGCACCAGGCCTTGGCCACCTACAATCCCGAACGGAACAGCATTTCTTCCAGATGCAAGCTGCCACAAGCTGGAAGCATGGCTTCGCATGGAGGGCCAAAGGCCTCCTACAAACTGACATCAGGCACCTGGGCAGCTGACTTTACTTATCCCTGGAAAAAGGACATCCTTTGTGCCCAACTCCCTCTGCCGGGCACCTGGCCTCGGCCACCTACAATCCCGAACGGAACCGGAGTTCTTCCAGATGCAAGCTGCCACAAGCTGGAAACGTGGCTTCACTTGGAGGGCCAAAGGCCTCTTACAAACTGACATCAGGCACGTGGGCAGCTGACTTTACTTACCCCTGGAAACAGGCCATCCTTTGTGCCCAACTCCCTCTGCCGGGCACCTGGCCTCGGCCACCTACAATCCCGAACGGAACAGGATTTCTTCCAGATGCAAGCTGCCACAAGCTGGAAGACTGGTTTCCCGTGGAGGACCAAAGGCCTCCTACAAACTGACATCAGGCACCTGGGCAGCTGACTTTACTTACCCCTGGAAACAGCCCATCCTTTGTGCCCAACTCCCTCAGCTGGGCACCCAGCTCCGGCCACCTACAATCCCGAACGGAACAGGATTTCTTCCAGATGCAAGCTGCCTTGAACATAAAGACTAGCTTTCCTTGGAGGGCCAAAGGCCTCCTACAAACTGACATCAGGCACGTGGGCAGCTGACTTTACTTATCGCTCTAAACAGGACATCGTTTGTGCCCAACTCCCTCTGCCGTGCACCTGGCCTCGGCCACCTACAATCCTGAACGGAACAGCATTTCTTCCAGATGCAAGCTGCCACAAGCTGGAAGACTAGCTTCCCTTGGAGGGCCAAAGGCCTCCTACAAACTGACATCAGGCACCTGGGCAGCTGACTTTACTTACCCCTGGAAAGAGTCCATCCTTTGTGCCCAACTCCCTCTGCCGGGCACCAGGCCTTGGCCACCTACAATCCTGAACGGAACAGGATTTCTTCCAGATGCAAGCTGCCACAAGCAGGAAGCCTGGCTTCCTATGGAGGGCCAAAGGGCTCCTACAAACTGACATCAGGCACCTGGGCAGCTGACTTTACTTACCCCTGGAAACAGGCCATCCTTTGTGCCCAACTCCCTCTGCCGGGCATTTGGCCTCGGCCACCTACAATCCCGAACGGAACCGGAGTTCTTCCAGATGCAAGCTGCCACAAGCTGGAAACGTGGCTTCTCTTGGAGGGCCAAAGGCCGCCTACAAACTGACATCAGGCACCTGGGCAGCTGACTTTACTTACCCCTGGAAACAGGCCATCCTTTGTGCCCAACTCCCTCTGCCGGGCACCTGGCCTCTGCCACCTACAATCCCGAACGGAACAGGATTTCTTCCAGATGCAAGCTGCCACAAGCTGAAAGACTGGTTTCCCATGGAGGACCAAAGGCCTCCTACAAACTGACATCAGGCACCTGGGCAGCTGACTTTACTTACCCCTGGATACAGGCCATCCTTTGTGCCCAACTCCCTCTGCCGGGCACCAGGCCTCGGCCACCTGCAATACCGAACAGATCAGGATTACTTCCCGATGCAAGCTGCCACAAGCTGGAAGCCTGGCTTTCCATGGAGGAACAATAGCCACCTGCAAACTGACATCAGGCACCTGGGCAGCTGACTTTACTTACCCCTGGAAACAGCCCATCCTTTGTGCCCAACTCCCTCAGCTGGGCACCCAGCTCCGGCCACCTACAATCCCGAACAGAACAGGATTTCTTCCAGATGCAAGCTGCCTTGAACATAAAGACTAGCTTTCCTTGGAGGGCCAAAGGCCTCCTACAAACTGACATCAGGCACGTGGGCAGCTGACTTTACTTATCGCTCTAAACAGGACATCGTTTGTGCCCAACTCCCTCTGCCGTGCACCTGGCCTCGGCCACCTACAATCCTGAACGGAACAGCATTTCTTCCAGATGCAAGCTGCCACAAGCTGGAAGACTAGCTTCCCTTGGAGGGCCAAAGGCCTCCTACAAACTGACATCAGGCACCTGGGCAGCTGACTTTACTTACCCCTGGAAAGAGTCCATCCTTTGTGCCCAACTCCCTCTGCCGGGCACCAGGCCTTGGCCACCTACAATCCTGAACGGAACAGGATTTCTTCCAGATGCAAGCTGCCACAAGCAGGAAGCCTGGCTTCCTATGGAGGGCCAAAGGGCTCCTACAAACTGACATCAGGCACCTGGGCAGCTGACTTTACTTACCCCTGGAAACAGGCCATCCTTTGTGCCCAACTCCCTCTGCCGGGCACCTGACCTCGGCCACCTACAATCCCGAACGGAACCGGAGTTCTTCCAGATGCAAGCTGCCACAAGCAGGAAACGTGGCTTCACTTGGAGGGCCAAAGGCCGCCTACAAACTGACATCAGGCACCTGGGCAGCTGACTTTACTTACCCCTGGAAACAGCCCATCCCTTGTGCCCAACTCCCTCTGCCGGGCACCTGGCCTCGGCCACCTACAATCCCGAACGGAACAGGATTTCTTCCAGATGCAAGCTGCCACAAGCTGAAAGACTGGTTTCCCATGGAGGACCAAAGGCCTCCTACAAACTGACATCAGGCACCTGGGCAGCTGACTTTACTTACCCCTGGATACAGGCCATCCTTTGTGCCCAACTCCCTCTGCCGGGCACCAGGCCTCGGCCACCTGCAATCCCGAACAGATCAGGATTACTTCCCGATGCAAGCTGCCACAAAGTGGAAAACAAGCTTCCCTTGGAGGGCCAAAGGCCTCCTACAAACTGACATCAGGCACCTGGGAAGCTGACTTTACTTACCCCTGGAAACAGGCCATCCTTTGTGCCCAACTCCCTCATCCGGGCACCCAGCTCCGGCCACCTACAATCCCGAACGGAACAGGATTTCTTCCAGATGCAAGCTGCCACAAGCAGGAAGCCTGGCTTCCCATGGAGGGCCAAAGGCCTTCTACAAACTGACATCAGGCACGTGGGCAGCTGACTTTACTTATCCCTCTAAACAGCCCATCCTTTGTGCCCAACTCCCTCTGTCGGGCACCTGGCCTCGGCCACCTACAATCCCGAACGGAACCGGAGTTCTTCCAGATGCAAGCTGCCACAAGCTGGAAACGTGGCTTCACTTGGAGGGCCAAAGGCCTCTTACAAACTGACATCAGGCACGTGGGCAGCTGACTTTACTTACCCCTGGAAACAGGCCATCCTTTGTGCCCAACTCCCTCTGCCGGGCACCTGGCCTCGGCCACCTACAATCCCGAACGGAACAGGATTTCTTCCAGATGCAAGCTGCCACAAGCTGGAAGACTGGTTTCCCGTGGAGGACCAAAGGCCTCCTACAAACTGACATCAGGCACCTGGGCAGCTGACTTTACTTACCCCTGGAAACAGCCCATCCTTTGTGCCCAACTCCCTCAGCTGGGCACCCAGCTCCGGCCACCTACAATCCCGAACGGAACAGGATTTCTTCCAGATGCAAGCTGCCTTGAACATAAAGACTAGCTTTCCTTGAAGGGCCAAAGGCCTCCTACAAACTGACATCAGGCACGTGGGCAGCTGACTTTACTTATCGCTCTAAACAGGACATCGTTTGTGCCCAACTCCCTCTGCCGTGCACCTGGCCTCGGCCACCTACAATCCTGAACGGAACAGCATTTCTTCCAGATGCAAGCTGCCACAAGCTGGAAGACTAGCTTCCCTTGGAGGGCCAAAGGCCTCCTACAAACTGACATCAGGCACCTGGGCAGCTGACTTTACTTACCCCTGGAAAGAGTCCATCCTTTGTGCCCAACTCCCTCTGCCGGGCACCAGGCCTTGGCCACCTACAATCCTGAACGGAACAGGATTTCTTCCAGATGCAAGCTGCCACAAGCAGGAAGCCTGGCTTCCTATGGAGGGCCAAAGGGCTCCTACAAACTGACATCAGGCACCTGGGCAGCTGACTTTACTTACCCCTGGAAACAGGCCATCCTTTGTGCCCAACTCCCTCTGCCGGGCATTTGGCCTCGGCCACCTACAATCCCGAACGGAACCGGAGTTCTTCCAGATGCAAGCTGCCACAAGCTGGAAACGTGGCTTCTCTTGGAGGGCCAAAGGCCTCCTACAAACTGACATCAGGCACCTGGGCAGCTGACTTTACTTACCCCTGGAAACAGGCCATCCTTTGTGCCCAACTCCCTCTGCCGGGCACCTGGCCTCTGCCACCTACAATCCCGAACGGAACAGGATTTCTTCCAGATGCAAGCTGCCACAAGCTGAAAGACTGGTTTCCCATGGAGGACCAAAGGCCTCCTACAAACTGACATCAGGCACCTGGGCAGCTGACTTTACTTACCCCTGGATACAGGCCATCCTTTGTGCCCAACTCCCTCTGCCGGGCACCAGGCCTCGGCCACCTGCAATACCGAACAGATCAGGATTACTTCCCGATGCAAGCTGCCACAAGCTGGAAGCCTGGCTTTCCATGGAGGAACAATAGACACCTGCAAACTGACATCAGGCACCTGGGCAGCTGACTTTACTTACCCCTGGAAACAGCCCATCCTTTGTGCCCAACTCCCTCAGCTGGGCACCCAGCTCCGGCCACCTACAATCCCGAACAGAACAGGATTTCTTCCAGATGCAAGCTGCCTTGAACATAAAGACTAGCTTTCCTTGGAGGGCCAAAGGCCTCCTACAAACTGACATCAGGCACGTGGGCAGCTGACTTTACTTATCGCTCTAAACAGGACATCGTTTGTGCCCAACTCCCTCTGCCGTGCACCTGGCCTCGGCCACCTACAATCCCGAACGGAACAGCATTTCTTCCAGATGCAAGCTGCCACAAGCTGGAAGACTAGCTTCCCTTGGAGGGCCAAAGGCCTCCTACAAACTGACATCAGGCACCTGGGCAGCTGACTTTACTTACCCCTGGAAAGAGTCCATCCTTTGTGCCCAACTCCCTCTGCCGGGCACCAGGCCTTGGCCACCTACAATCCTGAACGGAACAGGATTTCTTCCAGATGCAAGCTGCCACAAACTGGAAGCCTGGCTTCCTATGGAGGGCCAAAGGGCTCCTACAAACTGACATCAGGCACCTGGGCAGCTGACTTTACTTACCCCTGGAAACAGCCCATCCTTTGTGCCCAACTCCCTCTGCCGGGCATTTGGCCTCGGCCACCTACAATCCCGAACGGAACCGGAGTTCTTCCAGATGCAAGCTGCCACAAGCTGGAAACGTGGCTTCTCTTGGAGGGCCAAAGGCCGCCTACAAACTGACATCAGGCACCTGGGCAGCTGACTTTACTTACCCCTGGAAACAGGCCATCCTTTGTGCCCAACTCCCTCTGCCGGGCACCTGGCCTCGGCCACCTACAATCCCGAACGGAACAGGATTTCTTCCAGATGCAAGCTGCCACAAGCTGAAAGACTGGTTTCCCATGGAGGACCAAAGGCCTCCTACAAACTGACATCAGGCACCTGGGCAGCTGACTTTACTTACCCCTGGATACAGGCCATCCTTTGTGCCCAACTCCCTCTGCCGGGCACCAGGCCTCGGCCACCTGCAATACCGAACAGATCAGGATTACTTCCCGATGCAAGCTGCCACAAGCTGGAAGCCTGGCTTTCCATGGAGGAACAATAGCCACCTGCAAACTGACATCAGGCAACTGGGCAGCTGACTTTACTTACCCCTGGAAACAGCCCATCCTTTGTGACCAACTCCCTCATCCGGGCACCCAGCTCCGGCCACCTACAATCCCGAACGGAACAGGATTTCTTCCAGATGCAAGCTGCCTTGAACAGGAAGACTTGCTTCCCTTGGAGGGCCAAAGGCCTCCTACAAACTGAAATCAGGCACCTGGGCAGCTGACTTTACTTACCCCTGGAATCAGGCCATCCTTTGTGCCCAACTCCGTCAGCTGGGCACCCAGCTCCGTCCACCTACAATCCCGAACGGAACAGGATTTCTTCCCGATGCAAGCTGCCTTGAACATAAAGACTAGCTTCCCTTGGAGGGCCAAAGGCCTCCTACAAACTGACATCAGGCACCTGGGCAGCTGACTTTCCTTGCCTCTGGAAACAGGCCATCCTTTGTGCCCAACTCCCTCTGCCGGTCCCCCAGCTTCGGCCACCTACAATCCCGAACGGAACAGGAGTTCTTCCAGATGCAAGCTGCCACAAACTGGAAACGTGGTTTCACTTGGAGGGCCAAAGGCCTCCTACAAACTGACATCAGGCACCTGGGCAGCTGACTTTACTTACCCCTGGAAACAGGCCATCCTTTGTGCCCAACTCCCTCTGTCGGGGACCAGGCCTCGGCCACCTACAATCCCGAACGGAACAGGATTTCTTCCAGATGCATGCAGCCACAAGCTGGAAGCGTGGCTTTCCATGGAGGGCCAAAGGCCTCCTAGAAACTGACATCAGGCACCTGGGCAGCTGACTTTACTTACCCCAGGAAACAGGCCATCCTTTGTGCCCAACTCCCTCAGCCCGGCAACTGGCCTCGGCCACCTACAATCCAGAACGGAACAGGATTTGTTCCAGATGCAAGCTGCCACAAACTGGAAGCCTGGCTTCCCATGGAGGGCCAAAGGCCTCCTACAAACTAACATCAGGCACCTGAGCAGCTGACTTTACTTACCCCAGGAAACAGGCCATCATTTGTGCCCAACTCCCACTGCCGGGCACCAGGCCTTGGCCACCTACAATCCCGAACGGAACAGGATTTCTTCCAGATGCAAGCTGCCACAAGCAGGAAACCTGGCTTCCCATGGAGGGCCAAAGGCCTCCTACAAACTGACATCAGGCACCTGGGCAGCTGACTTTACTTACCCCTGGAAACAGCCCATCCTTTGTGTCCAACTCCCTCAGCCGGGCACCCAGCTCTGGACTCCTACAATCCCGAACGGAACAGGATTTCTTCCAGATGCAAGCTGCCACAAGCAGGAAGCCTGGCTTCCCATGGAGGGCCAAAGGCCTCCTACAAACTGACATCAGGCACGTGGGCAGCTGACTTTACTTACCCGTGGAAACAGGCCATCCTTTGTGCCCAACTCCCTCTGCCGGGGCACCAGCCTTGGCCACCTACAATCCCGAACGGAACAGGATTTCTTCCAGATGCAAGCTGCCACAAGCAGGAAGCCAGGCTTCCTATGGAGGGCCAATGGCCGCCTACAAACTGACATCAGCACCTGGGCAGCTGACTTATCCCTGGAAACAGGCCATCCTTTGTGCCCAACTCCCTCTGCCGGGCATTTGGCCTCGGCCACCTACAATCCCGAACGGAACCGGAGTTCTTCCAGATGCAAGCTGCCACAAGCTGGAAACGTGGCTTCAGTTGGGGGGCCAAAGGCCGCCTACAAACTGACATCAGGCACCTGGGCAGCTGACTTAACTTACCCCTGGAAACAGCCCATCCTTTGTGCCAAACTCCCTCTGCCGGGCACCTGGCCTCGGCCACCTACAATCCCGAACGGAACAGGATTTCTTCCAGATGCAAGCTGCCACAAGCTGAAAGACTGGTTTCCCATGGAGGACCAAAGGCCTCCTACAAACTGACATCAGGCACCTGGGCAGCTGACTTTACTTACCCCTGGATACAGGCCATCCTTTGTGCCCAACTCCCTCTGCCGGGCACCAGGCCTCGGCCACCTGCAATCCCGAACAGATCAGGATTACTTCCCGATGCAAGCTGCCACAAGCTGGAAGCCTGGCTTTCCATGGAGGACCAATAGCCACCTGCAAACTGACATCAGGCACCTGGGCAGCTGACTTTACTTACCCCTGGAAACAGCCCATCCTTTGTGTCCAACTCCCTCATCCGGGCACCCAGCTCCGGCCACCTACAATCCCGAACGGAACAGGATTTCTTCCAGATGCAAGCTGCCACAAGCAGGAAACCTGACTTCCCATGGAGGGCCAAAGGCCTCCTACAAACTGACAACAAACACCTGGGCAGCTGACTTTACTTACCCCTGGAAACAGCCCATCCTTTGTGTCCAACTCCCTCATCCGGGCACCCAGCTCCGGCCACCTACAATCCCGAACGGAACAGCATTTCTTCCAGATGCAAGCTGCCACAAGCAGGAAGCCTGGCTTCCCATGGAGGGCCAAAGGCCTCCTACAAACTGACATCAGGCACGTGGGCAGCTGACTTTACTTATCGCTCTAAACAGGACATCGTTTGTGCCCAACTCCCTCTGCCGGGCACCTGGCCTCGGCCACCTACAATCCCGAACGGAACAGCATTTCTTTCAGATGCAAGCTGCCACAAGCTGGAAGACTAGCTTCCCGTGGAGGGCCAAAGGCCTCCTACAAACTGACATCAGGCACCTGTGCAGCTGACTTTACTTACCCCTGGAATCAGGCCATCCTTTGTGCCCAACTCCCTCAGCTGGGCACCCAGCTCCCGCCACCTACAATCCCGAACGGAACAGGATTTCTTCCAGATGCAAGCTGCCTTGAACAGGAAGACTTGCTTCCCTTGGAGGGCCAAAGGCCTCCTACAAACTGACATCAGGCACCTGGGCAGCTGACTTTACTTACCCCTGGAAAGAGTCCATCCTTTGTGCACAACTCCCTCTGCCGGGCACCAGGCCTTGGCCACCTACAATCCCGAACGGAACAGGATTTCTTCCAGATGCAAGCTGCCACAAGCAGGAAGCCTGGCTTCCTATGGAGGGCCAAAGGCCTCCTACAAACTGAAATCAGGCATTTGGGCAGCTCACTTTACTTTCCTCATGAAACAGGCCATCATTTGTGCCCAACTCCCTCTGCTGGGCACCTGGCCTCGGCCACCTACAATCCCGAACAGAACAGGATTTCTTCCAGATGCAAGCTGCCACAAGCAGGAAGCCTGGCTTCCCATGGAGGGCCAAAGGCCTCCTACAAACTGACTTCAGGCACGTGGGCAGCTGACTTTACTTATCCCCCTAAAAAGGACATCGTTTGTGCCCAACTCCCTCTGCCGGGCACCTGGCCTCGGCCACCTACAATCCCGAACGGAACAGGATTTCTTCCCGATGCAAGCTGCCTTGAACATAAAGACTTGCTTCCCTTGGAGGGCCAAAGGCCTCCTACAAACTGACATCAGGCACCTGGGCAGCTGACTTTACTTACCCGTGGAAACAGGCCATCCTTTGTGCCCAACTCCCTCTGCCGGGCCCCAGGCCTTGGCCACCTACAATCCCGAACGGAACAGGATTTCTTCCAAACGCAAGCTGCCACAAGCAGGAAGCCTGGCTTCCTATGGAGGGCCAAAGGCCTCCTACAAACTGACATCAGGCACCTGGGCAGCTGACTTATCCCTGGAAACAGGCCATCCTTTGTGCCCAACTCCCTCTGCCGGGCATTTGGCCTCGGCCACCTACAATCCCGAACGGAACCGGAGTTCTTCCAGATGCAAGCTGCCACAAGCTGGAAACGTGGCTTCACTTGGAGGGCCAAAGGCCGCCTACAAACTGACATCAGGCACCTGGGCAGCTGACTTTACTTACCCCTGGAAACAGGACATCCTTTGTGCCCAACTCCCTCTGCCGGGCACCTGGCCTCGGCCACCTACAATCCCGAACGGAACAGGATTTCTTCCAGATGCAAGCTGCCACAAGCTGAAAGACTGGTTTCCCATGGAGGACCAAAGGCCTCCTACAAACTGACATCAGGCACCTGGGCAGCTGACTTTACTTACCCCTGGATACAGGCCATCCTTTGTGCCCAACGTCCTCTGCCGGGCACCAGGCCTCGGCCACCTGCAATCCCGAACAGATCAGGACTACTTCCCGATGCAAGCTGCCACAAGCTGGAAGCCTGGCTTTCCATGGAGGACCAATAGCCACCTGCAAACTGACATCAGGCACCTGGGCAGCTGACTTTACTTACTGCTGGAAACAGCCCATCCTTTGTGTCCAACTCCCTCATCCGGGCACCCAGCTCCGGCCACCTACAATCCCGAACGGAACAGGATTTCTTCCAGATGCAAGCTGCCTGAAGCAGGAAGCCTGGCCTCCCATGGAGGGCCAAAGGCCTCCTAAAAACTGACATCAGGCACCTGGGCAGCTGACTTTACTTACCCCTGGAAACAGGACATCCTTTGCGCCCAACTCCCTCTGCCGGGCAGCTGGCCTCGGCCACCTACAATCCCGAACGGAACCGGAGTTCTTCCAGATGCAAGCTGCCACAAGCTGGAAATGTGGCTTCACTTGGAGGGCCAAAGGCCTCCTACAAACTGACATCAGGCACCTGGGCAGCTGACTTTACTTTCCTAAAGAAACATGACATTATTTGTGCCCAACTCTCTCAGCCGGGCAACTGGGCTCGGCCACCTACAATCCCGAACGGAACAGGATTTCTTCCAGATGCAAGCTGCCTTGAACAGGAAGACTAGCTTCCCTTAGAGGGCCAAAGGCCTCCTACAAACTGACATCAGGCACGTGGGCAGCTGACTTTACTTATCGCTCTAAACAGGACATCGTTTGTGCCCAACTCCCTCTGCCGGGCACCTGGCCTCGGCCACCTACAATCCCGAACGGAACAGGATTTCTTCCAGATGCAAGCTGCCAGAAGCTGGAAGACTGGTTTCCCGTGGAGGACCAAAGGCCTCCTACAAACTGACATCAGGCACCTGGGCAGCTGACTTTACTTACCCCTGGAAACAGCCCATCCTTTGTGCCCAACTCCCTCAGCTGGGCACCCAGCTCCGGCCACCTACAATCCCGAACGGAACAGGATTTCTTCCCGATGCAAGCTGCCTTGAACATAAAGACTAGCTTTCCTTGGAGGGCCAAAGGCCTCCTACAAACTGACATCAGGCACCTGGGCAGCTGACTTTACTTACCCCTGGAAACAGGCCATCCTTTGTGCCCAACTCCCTCTGCCGGGCCCCAGGCCATGGCCACCTACAATCCCGAACGGAACAGGATTTCTTCCAGATGCAAGCTGCCACAAGCAGGAAGCCTGGCTTCACTTGGAGGGCCAAAGGCCTCCTACAAACTGACATCAGGCACCTGGGCAGCTGACTTTACTTATCCCTGGAAACAGGCCATCATTTGTGCCCAACTCCCTCTGCCGGGCATTTGGCCTCGGCCACCTACAATCCCGAACGGAACCGGAGTTCTTCCAGATGCAAGCTGCCACAAGCAGGAAACGTGGCTTCACTTGGAGGGCCAAAGGCCGCCTACAAACTGACATCAGGCACCTGGGCAGCTGACTTTACTTACCCCTGGAAACAGGCCATCCTTTGTGCCCAACTCCCTCTTCCCGGCACCTGGCCTCGGCCAACTACAATCCCGAACGGAACAGGATTTCTTCCAGATGCAAGCTGCCACAAGCTGAAAGACTGGTTTCCCATGGAGGACCAAAGGCCTCCTACAAACTGACATCAGGCACCTGGGCAGCTGACTTTACTTACCCCTGGATACAGGCCATCCTTTGTGCCCAACTCCCTCTGCCGGGCACCAGGCCTCGGCCACCTGCAATCCCGAACAGATCAGGACTACTTCCCGATGCAAGCTGCCACAAAGTGGAAGACAAGCTTCCTATGCAGGGCCAAAGGCCTCCTACAAACTGACATCAGGCACCTGGGCAGCTGACTTTACTTACCCCTGGAAACAGGCCATCCTTTGTGCCCAACTCCCTCATCCGGGCACCCAGCTCCGGCCACCTACAATCCCGAACGGAACAGGATTTCTTCCAGATGCAAGCTGCCACAAGCAGGAAGCCTGGCTTCCCATGGAGGGCCAAAGGCCTTCTACAAACTGACATCAGGCACGTGGGCAGCTGACTTTACTTATCCCTCTAAACAGGACATCGTTTGTGCCCAACTCCCTCTGCCGGGCACCTGGCCTCGGCCACCTACAATCCCGAACGGAACAGCATTTCTTCCAGATGCAAGCTGCCACAAGCTGGAAGACTAGCTTCCCTTGGAGGGCCAAAGGCCTCCTACAAACTGACATCAGGCCCCTGGGCAGCTGACTTTACTTACCCCTGGAATCAGGCCATCCTTTGTGCCCAACTCCCTCAGCTGGGCACCCAGCTCCGGCCACCTACAATCCCGAACGGAACAGGATTTCTTCCAGATGCAAGCTGCCACAAGCTGGAAACGTGGCTTCTCTTGGAGGGCCAAAGGCCGCCTACAAACTGACATCAGGCACCTGGGCAGCTGACTTTACTTACCCCTGGAAACAGGCCATCCTTTGTGCCCAACTCCCTCTGCCGGGCACCTGGCCTCTGCCACCTACAATCCCGAACGGAACAGGATTTCTTCCAGATGCAAGCTGCCACAAGCTGAAAGACTGGTTTCCCATGGAGGACCAAAGGCCTCCTACAAACTGATATCAGGCACCTGGGCAGCTGACTTTACTTACCCCTGGATACAGGCCATCCTTTGTGCCCAACTCCCTCTGCCGGGCACCAGGCCTCGGCCACCTGCAATACCGAACAGATCAGGATTACTTCCCGATGCAAGCTGCCACAAGCTGGAAGCCTGGCTTTCCATGGAGGAACAATAGCCACCTGCAAACTGACATCAGGCACCTGGGTAGCTGACTTTACTTACCCCTGGAAACAGCCCATCCTTTGTGACCAACTCCCTCATCCAAGCACCCAGCTCCGGCCACCTACAATCCCGAACGGAACAGGATTTCTTCCAGATGCAAGCTGCCTTGAACAGGAAGACTTGCTTCCCTTGGAGGGCCAAAGGCCTCCTACAAACTGACATCAGGCACCTGGGCAGCTGACTTTACTTACCCCTGGAATCAGGCCATCCTTTGTGCCCAACTCCGTCAGCTGGGCACCCAGCTCCGTCCACCTACAATCCCGAACGGAACAGGATTTCTTCCCGATGCAAGCTGCCTTGAACATAAAGACTAGCTTCCCTTGGAGGGCCAAAGGCCTCCTACAAACTGACATCAGGCACCTGGGCAGCTGACTTTCCTTACCTCTGGAAACAGGCCATCCTTTGTGCCCAACTCCCTCTGCCGGTCCCCCAGCTTCGGCCACCTACAATCCCGAACGGAACAGGAGTTCTTCCAGATGCAAGCTGCCACAAACTGGAAACGTGGCTTCACTTGGAGGGCCAAAGGCCTCCTACAAACTGACATCAGGCGCCTGGGCAGCTGACTTTACTTACCCCTGAAAACAGGCCATCCTTTGTGCCCAACTCCCTCTGTCGGGCACCAGGCCTCGGCCACCTACAATCCCGAACGGAACAGGATTTCTTCCAGATGCATGCAGCCACAAGCTGGAAGCGTGGCTTTCCATGGAGGACCAAAGGCCTCCTACAAACTGACATCAGGCACCTGGGCAGCTGACTTTTCTTTCCTCATGAAACAGGGCATCATTTGTGCCCAACTCCCTCTGCTGGGCACCTGGCCTCGGCCACCTACAATCCCGAACGGAACAGGATTTCTTCCAGATGCAAGCTGCCACAAACTGGAAGCCTGGCTTCCCATGGAGGGCCAAAGGCCTCCTACAAACTGACATCAGGCACCTGGGGAGCTGACTTTACTTACCCCTGGAAACAGGCCATCATTTGTGCCCAACTCCCTCTGCCGGGCACCAGGCCTTGGCCACCTACAATCCCGAACGGAACAGGATTTCTTCCAGATGCAAGCTGCCACAAGCAGGAAGCCTGGCTTCCTATGCAGGGCCAAAGGCCTCCTACAAACTGACATCAGGCACCTGGGCAGCTGACTTTACTTACCCCTGGAAACAGGCCATCCTTTGTGTCCAACTCCCTCAGCCGGGCACCCAGCTCCGGACTCCTACAATCCCGAACAAAACAGGATTTCTTCCAGATGCAAGCTGCCACAAGCAGGAAGCCTGGCTTCCCATGGAGGGCCAAAGGCCTCCTAGAAACTGACATCAGGCACCTGGGCAGCTGACTTTACTTACCCCAGGAAACAGGCCATCCTTTGTGCCCAACTCCCTCAGCCCGGCAACTGGCCTCGGCCACCTACAATCCAGAAAGGAACAGGATTTGTTCCAGATGCAAGCTGCCACAAACTGGAAGCCTGGCTTCCCATGGAGGGCCAAAGGCCTCCTACAAACTGACATCAGGCACCTGGGCAGCTGACTTTACTTACCCCAGGAAACAGGCCATCATTTGTGCCCAACTCCCACTGCCGGGCACCAGGCCTTGGCCACCTACAATCCCGAACGGAACAGGATTTCTTCCAGATGCAAGCTGCCACAAGCAGGAAACCTGGCTTCCCATGGAGGGCCAAAGGCCTCCTACAAACTGACATCAGGCACCTGGGCAGCTGACTTTACTTACCCCTGGAAACAGCCCATCCTTTGTGTCCAACTCCCTCAGCCGGGCACCCAGCTCTGGACTCCTACAATCCCGAACGGAACAGGATTTCTTCCAGATGCAAGCTGCCACAAGCAGGAAGCCTGGCTTCCCATGGAGGGCCAAAGGCCTCCTACAAACTGACATCAGGCACGTGGGCAGCTGACTTTACTTACCCGTGGAAACAGGCCATCCTTTGTGCCCAACTCCCTCTGCCGGGCACCAGGCCTTGGCCACCTACAATCCCGAACGGAACAGGATTTCTTCCAGATGCAAGCTGCCACAAGCAGGAAGCCTGGCTTCCTATGGAGGGCCAATGGCCGCCTACAAACTGACATCAGGCACCTGGGCAGCTGACTTATCCCTGGAAACAGGCCATCCTTTGTGCCCAACTCCCTCTGCCGGGCATTTGGCCTCGGCCACCTACAATCCCGAACGGAACCGGAGTTCTTCCAGATGCAAGCTGCCACAAGCTGGAAACGTGGCTTCACTTGGAGGGCCAAAGGCCGCCTACAAACTGACATCAGGCACCTGGGCAGCTGACTTTACTTACCCCTGGAAACAGCCCATCCTTTGTGCCCAACTCCCTCTGCCGGGCACCTGGCCTCGGCCACCTACAATCCCGAACGGAACAGGATTTCTTCCAGATGCAAGCTGCCACAAGCTGAAAGACTGGTTTCCCATGGAGGACCAAAGGCCTCCTACAAACTGACATCAGGCACCTGGGCAGCTGACTTTACTTACCCCTGGATACAGGCCATCCTTTGTGCCCAACTCCCTCTGCCGGGCACCAGGCCTCGGCCACCTGCAATCCCGAACAGATCAGGATTACTTCCCGATGCAAGCTGCCACAAGCTGGAAGCCTGGCTTTCCATGGAGGACCAATAGCCACCTGCAAACTGACATCAGGCACCTGGGCAGCTGACTTTACTTATCGCTCTAAACAGGACATCGTTTGTGCCCAACTCCCTCTGCCGGGCACCCGGCCTCGGCCACCTACAATCCCGAACGGAACAGGATTTCTTCCAGATGCAAGCTGCCACAAGCTGGAAGACTGGTTTCCCGTGGAGGACCAAAGGCCTCCTACAAACTGACATCAGGCACCTGGGCAGCTGACTTTACTTACCCCTGGAAACAGCCCATCCTTTGTGCCCAACTCCCTCAGCTGGGCACCCAGCTCCGGCCACCTACAATCCCGAACGGAACAGGATTTCTTCCCGATGCAAGCTGCCTTGAACATAAAGACTAGCTTTCCTTGGAGGGCCAAAGGCCTCCTACAAACTGACATCAGGCACCTGGGCAGCTGACTTTACTTACCCCTGGAAACAGGCCATCCTTTGTGCCCAACTCCCTCTGCCGGGCCCCAGGCCTTGGCCACCTACAATCCCGAACGGAACAGGATTTCTTCCAGATGCAAGCTGCCACAAGCAGGAAGCCTGGCTTCACTTGGAGGGCCAAAGGCCTCCTACAAACTGACATCAGGCACCTGGGAAGCTGACTTTACTTATCCCTGGAAACAGGCCATCATTTGTGCCCAACTCCCTCTGCCGGGCATTTGGCCTCGGCCACCTACAATCCCGAACGGAACCGGAGTTCTTCCAGATGCAAGCTGCCACAAGCAGGAAACGTGGCTTCACTTGGAGGGCCAAAGGCCGCCTACAAACTGACATCAGGCACCTGGGCAGCTGACTTTACTTACCCCTGGAAACTGCCCAACCTTTGTGTCCAACTCCCTCAGCCGGGCACCCAGCTCCGGCCACCTACAATCCCGAACGGAACAGCATTTCTTCCAGATGCAAGCTGCCACAAGCAGGAAGCCTGGCTTCCCATGGAGGGCCAAAGGCCTCCTACAAACTGACATCAGGCACGTGGGCAGCTGACTTTACTTATCGCTCTAAACAGGACATCGTTTGTGCCCAACTCCCTCTGCCGGGCACCCGGCCTCGGCCACCTACAATCCCGAACGGAACAGGATTTCTTCCAGATGCAAGCTGTCACAAGCTGGAAGACTGGTTTCCCGTGGAGGACCAAAGGCCTCCTACAAACTGACATCAGGCACCTGGGCAGCTGATTTTACTTACCCCTGGAAACAGCCCATCCTTTGTGCCCAACTCCCTCAGCTGGGCACCCAGCTCCGGCCACCTACAATCCCGAACGGAACAGGATTTCTTCCCGATGCAAGCTGCCTTGAACATAAAGACTAGCTTTCCTTGGAGGGCCAAAGGCCTCCTACAAACTGACATCAGGCACCTGGGCAGCTGACTTTACTTACCCCTGGATACAGGCCATCCTTTGTGCCCAACTCCCTCTGCCGGGCACCAGGCCTCGGCCACCTGCAATCCCGAACAGATCAGGATTACTTCCCGATGCAAGCTGCCACAAGCTGGAAGCCTGGCTTTCCATGGAGGACCAATAGCCACCTGCAAACTGACATCAGGCACCTGGGCAGCTGACTTTACTTACCCCTGGAAACAGCCCAACCTTTGTGTCCAACTCCCTCAGCCGGGCACCCAGCTCTGGACTCCGACAATCCCGAACGGAACAGCATTTCTTCCAGATGCAAGCTGCCACAAGCAGGAAGCCTGGCTTCCCATGGAGGGCCAAAGGCCTCCTACAAACTGACATCAGGCACGTGGGCAGCTGACTTTACTTATCGCTCTAAACAGGACATCGTTTGTGCCCAACTCCCTCTGCCGGGCACCCGGCCTCGGCCACCTACAATCCCGAACGGAACAGGATTTCTTCCAGATGCAAGCGGCCACAAGCTGGAAGACTGGTTTCCCGTGGAGGACCAAAGGCCTCCTACAAACTGACATCAGGCACCTGGGCAGCTGACTTTACTTACCCCTGGAAACAGCCCATCCTTTGTGCCCAACTCCCTCAGCTGGGCACCCAGCTCCGGCCACCTACAATCCCGAACGGAACAGGATTTCTTCCCGATGCAAGCTGCCTTGAACATAAAGACTAGCTTTCCTTGGAGGGCCAAAGGCCTCCTACAAACTGACATCAGGCACCTGGGCAGCTGACTTTACTTACCCCTGGAAACAGGCCATCCTTTGTGCCCAACTCCCTCTGCCGGGCACCTGGCCTCGGCCACCTACAATCCCGAACGGAACAGGATTTCTTCCAGATGCAAGCTGCCACAAGCAGGAAGCCTGGCTTCACTTGGAGGGCCAAAGGCCTCCTACAAACTGACATCAGGCACCTGGGCAGCTGACTTATCCCTGGAAACAGGCCATCCTTTGAGCCCAACTCCCTCTGCCGGGCATTTGGCCTCGGCCACCTACAATCCCGAACGGAACCGGAGTTCTTCCAGATGCAAGCTGCCACAAGCTGGAAACGTGGCTTCACTTGGAGGGCCAAAGGCCGCCTACAAACTGACATCAGGCACCTGGGCAGCTGACTTTACTTACCCCTGGAAACAGCCCATCCTTTGTGCCCAACTCCCTCTGCCGGGCACCTGGCCTCGGCCACCTACAATCCCGAACGGAACAGGATTTCTTCCAGATGCAAGCTGCCACAAGCTGAAAGACTGGTTTCCCATGGAGGACCAAAGGCCTCCTACAAACTGACATCAGGCACCTGGGCAGCTGACTTTACTTACCCCTGGATACAGGCCATCCTTTGTGCCCAACTCCCTCTGCCGGGCACCAGGCCTCGGCCACCTGCAATCCCGAACAGATCAGGATTACTTCCCGATGCAAGCTGCCACAAGCTGGAAGCCTGGCTTTCCATGGAGGACCGATAGCCACCTGCAAACTGACATCAGGCACCTGGGCAGCTGACTTTACTTATCGCTCTAAACAGGACATCGTTTGTGCCCAACTCCCTCTGCCGGGCACCCGGCCTCGGCCACCTACAATCCCGAACGGAACAGGATTTCTTCCAGATGCAAGCTGCCACAAGCTGGAAGACTGGTTTCCCGTGGAGGACCAAAGGCCTCCTACAAACTGACATCAGGCACCTGGGCAGCTGACTTTACTTACCCCTGGAAACAGCCCATCCTTTGTGCCCAACTCCCTCAGCTGGGCACCCAGCTCCGGCCACCTACAATCCCGAACGGAACAGGATTTCTTCCCGATGCAAGCTGCCTTGAACATAAAGACTAGCTTTCCTTGGAGGGCCAAAGGCCTCCTACAAACTGACATCAGGCACCTGGGCAGCTGACTTTACTTACCCCTGGATACAGGCCATCCTTTGTGCCCAACTCCCTCTGCCGGGCACCAGGCCTCGGCCACCTGCAATCCCGAACAGATCAGGATTACTTCCCGATGCAAGCTGCCACAAGCTGGAAGCCTGGCTTTCCATGGAGGACCAATAGCCACCTGCAAACTGACATCAGGCACCTGGGCAGCTGACTTTACTTACCCCTGGAAACAGCCCATCCTTTGTGTCCAACTCCCTCATCCGGGCACCCAGCTCCGGCCACCTACAATCCCGAACGGAACAGGATTTCTTCCAGATGCAAGCTGCCACAAGCAGGAAACCTGGCTTCCCATGGAGGGCCAAAGGCCTCCTACAAACTGACATCAAACACCTGGGCAGCTGACTTTACTTACCCCTGGAAACAGCCCAACCTTTGTGTCCAACTCCCTCAGCCGGGCACCCAGCTCTGGACTCCGACAATCCCGAACGGAACAGCATTTCTTCCAGATGCAAGCTGCCACAAGCAGGAAGCCTGGCTTCCCATGGAGGGCCAAAGGCCTCCTACAAACTGACATCAGGCACGTGGGCAGCTGACTTTACTTATCGCTCTAAACAGGACATCGTTTGTGCCCAACTCCCTCTGCCGGGCACCCGGCCTCGGCCACCTACAATCCCGAACGGAACAGGATTTCTTCCAGATGCAAGCTGCCACAAGCTGGAAGACTGGTTTCCCGTGGAGGACCAAAGGCCTCCTACAAACTGACATCAGGCACCGGGGCAGCTGACTTTACTTACCCCTGGAAACAGCCCATCCTTTGTGCCCAACTCCCTCAGCTGGGCACCCAGCTCCGGCCACCTACAATCCCGAACGGAACAGGATTTCTTCCCGATGCAAGCTGCCTTGAACATAAAGACTAGCTTTCCTTGGAGGGCCAAAGGCCTCCTACAAACTGACATCAGGCACCTGGGCAGCTGACTTTACTTACCCCTGGAAACAGGCCATCCTTTGTGCCCAACTCCCTCTGCCGGGCCCCAGGCCTTGGCCACCTACAATCCCGAACGGAACAGGATTTCTTCCAGATGCAAGCTGCCACAAGCAGGAAGCCTGGCTTCACTTGGAGGGCCAAAGGCCTCCTACAAACTGACATCAGGCACCTGGGCAGCTGACTTTACTTAACCCTGGAAACAGGCCATCATTTGTGCCCAACTCCCTCTGCCGGGCATTTGGCCTCGGCCACCTACAATCCCGAACGGAACCGGAGTTCTTCCAGATGCAAGCTGCCACAAGCAGGAAACGTGGCTTCACTTGGAGGGCCAAAGGCCGCCTACAAACTGACATCAGGCACCTGGGCAGCTGACTTTACTTACCCCTGGAAACAGGCCATCCTTTGTGCCCAACTCCCTCTTCCCGGCACCTGGCCTCGGCCAACTACAATCCCGAACGGAACAGGATTTCTTCCCGATGCAAGCTGCCACAAGCAGGAAGCCTGGCTTCCCATGGAGGGCCAAAGGCCTTCTACAAACTGACATCAGGCACGTGGGCAGCTGACTTTACTTACCCCTGGAAACAGGCCATCCTTTGTGCCCAACTCCCTCTGCCGGGCATTTGGCCTCGGCCACCTACAATCCCGAACGGAACCGGAGTTCTTCCAGATGCAAGCTGCCACAAGCAGGAAACGTGGCTTCACTTGGAGGGCCAAAGGCCGCCTACAAACTGACATCAGGCACCTGGGCAGCTGACTTTACTTACCCCTGGAAACAGGCCATCCTTTGTGCCCAACTCCCTCTTCCCGGCACCTGGCCTCGGCCACCTACAATCCCGAACGGAACAGGATTTCTTCCAGATGCAAGCTGCCACAAACTGGAAGCCTGGCTTCCCATGGAGGGCCAAAGGCCTCCTACAAACTGACATCAGGCACCTGGGGAGCTGACTTTACTTACCCCTGGAAACAGGCCATCATTTGTGCCCAACTCCCTCTGCCGGGCACCAGGCCTTGGCCACCTACAATCCCGAACGGAACAGGATTTCTTCCAGATGCAAGCTGCCACAAGCAGGAAGCCTGGCTTCCTATGCAGGGCCAAAGGCCTCCTACAAACTGACATCAGGCACCTGGGCAGCTGACTTTACTTACCCCTGGAAACAGGCCATCCTTTGTGTCCAACTCCCTCAGCCGGGCACCCAGCTCCGGACTCCTACAATCCTGAACAAAACAGGATTTCTTCCAGATGCAAGCTGCCACAAGCAGGAAGCCTGGCTTCCCATGGAGGGCCAAAGGCCTCCTAGAAACTGACATCAGGCACCTGGGCAGATGACTTTACTTACCCCAGGAAACAGGCCATCCTTTGTGCCCAACTCCCTCAGCCCGGCAACTGGCCTCGGCCACCTACAATCCAGAACGGAACAGGATTTGTTCCAGATGCAAGCTGCCACAAACTGGAAGCCTGGCTTCCCATGGAGGGCCAAAGGCCTCCTACAAACTTACATCAGGCACCTGGGCAGCTGACTTTACTTACCCCAGGAAACAGGCCATCATTTGTGCCCAACTCCCACTGCCGGGCACCAGGCCTTGGCCACCTACAATCCCGAACGGAACAGGATTTCTTCCAGATGCAAGCTGCCACAAGCAGGAAACCTGGCTTCCCATGGAGGGCCAAAGGCCTCCTACAAACTGACATCAGGCACCTGGGCAGCTGACTTTACTTACCCCTGGATACAGGCCATCCTTTGTGCCCAACTCCCTCTGCCGGGCACCAGGCCTCGGCCACCTGCAATCCCGAACAGATCAGGATTACTTCCCGATGCAAGCTGCCACAAGCTGGAAGCCTGGCTTTCCATGGAGGACCGATAGCCACCTGCAAACTGACATCAGGCACCTGGGCAGCTGACTTTACTTATCGCTCTAAACAGGACATCGTTTGTGCCCAACTCCCTCTGCCGGGCACCCGGCCTCGGCCACCTACAATCCCGAACGGAACAGGATTTCTTCCAGATGCAAGCTGCCACAAGCTGGAAGACTGGTTTCCCGTGGAGGACCAAAGGCCTCCTACAAACTGACATCAGGCACCTGGGCAGCTGACTTTACTTACCCCTGGAAACAGCCCATCCTTTGTGCCCAACTCCCTCAGCTGGGCACCCAGCTCCGGCCACCTACAATCCCGAACGGAACAGGATTTCTTCCCGATGCAAGCTGCCTTGAACATAAAGACTAGCTTTCCTTGGAGGGCCAAAGGCCTCCTACAAACTGACATCAGGCACCTGGGCAGCTGACTTTACTTACCCCTGGATACAGGCCATCCTTTGTGCCCAACTCCCTCTGCCGGGCACCAGGCCTCGGCCACCTGCAATCCCGAACAGATCAGGATTACTTCCCGATGCAAGCTGCCACAAGCTGGAAGCCTGGCTTTCCATGGAGGACCGATAGCCACCTGCAAACTGACATCAGGCACCTGGGCAGCTGACTTTACTTATCGCTCTAAACAGGACATCGTTTGTGCCCAACTCCCTCTGCCGGGCACCCGGCCTCGGCCACCTACAATCCCGAACGGAACAGGATTTCTTCCAGATGCAAGCTGCCACAAGCTGGAAGACTGGTTTCCCGTGGAGGACCAAAGGCCTCCTACAAACTGACATCAGGCACCTGGGCAGCTGACTTTACTTACCCCTGGAAACAGCCCATCCTTTGTGCCCAACTCCCTCAGCTGGGCACCCAGCTCCGGCCACCTACAATCCCGAACGGAACAGGATTTCTTCCCGATGCAAGCTGCCTTGAACATAAAGACTAGCTTTCCTTGGAGGGCCAAAGGCCTCCTACAAACTGACATCAGGCACCTGGGCAGCTGACTTTACTTACCCCTGGATACAGGCCATCCTTTGTGCCCAACTCCCTCTGCCGGGCACCAGGCCTCGGCCACCTGCAATCCCGAACAGATCAGGATTACTTCCCGATGCAAGCTGCCACAAGCTGGAAGCCTGGCTTTCCATGGAGGACCAATAGCCACCTGCAAACTGACATCAGGCACCTGGGCAGCTGACTTTACTTACCCCTGGAAACAGCCCATCCTTTGTGTCCAACTCCCTCATCCGGGCACCCAGCTCCGGCCACCTACAATCCCGAACGGAACAGGATTTCTTCCAGATGCAAGCTGCCACAAGCAGGAAACCTGGCTTCCCATGGAGGGCCAAAGGCCTCCTACAAACTGACATCAAACACCTGGGCAGCTGACTTTACTTACCCCTGGAAACAGCCCAACCTTTGTGTCCAACTCCCTCAGCCGGGCACCCAGCTCTGGACTCCGACAATCCCGAACGGAACAGCATTTCTTCCAGATGCAAGCTGCCACAAGCAGGAAGCCTGGCTTCCCATGGAGGGCCAAAGGCCTCCTACAAACTGACATCAGGCACGTGGGCAGCTGACTTTACTTATCGCTCTAAACAGGACATCGTTTGTGCCCAACTCCCTCTGCCGGGCACCCGGCCTCGGCCACCTACAATCCCGAACGGAACAGGATTTCTTCCAGATGCAAGCTGCCACAAGCTGGAAGACTGGTTTCCCGTGGAGGACCAAAGGCCTCCTACAAACTGACATCAGGCACCGGGGCAGCTGACTTTACTTACCCCTGGAAACAGCCCATCCTTTGTGCCCAACTCCCTCAGCTGGGCACCCAGCTCCGGCCACCTACAATCCCGAACGGAACAGGATTTCTTCCCGATGCAAGCTGCCTTGAACATAAAGACTAGCTTTCCTTGGAGGGCCAAAGGCCTCCTACAAACTGACATCAGGCACCTGGGCAGCTGACTTTACTTACCCCTGGAAACAGGCCATCCTTTGTGCCCAACTCCCTCTGCCGGGCCCCAGGCCTTGGCCACCTACAATCCCGAACGGAACAGGATTTCTTCCAGATGCAAGCTGCCACAAGCAGGAAGCCTGGCTTCACTTGGAGGGCCAAAGGCCTCCTACAAACTGACATCAGGCACCTGGGCAGCTGACTTTACTTAACCCTGGAAACAGGCCATCATTTGTGCCCAACTCCCTCTGCCGGGCATTTGGCCTCGGCCACCTACAATCCCGAACGGAACCGGAGTTCTTCCAGATGCAAGCTGCCACAAGCAGGAAACGTGGCTTCACTTGGAGGGCCAAAGGCCGCCTACAAACTGACATCAGGCACCTGGGCAGCTGACTTTACTTACCCCTGGAAACAGGCCATCCTTTGTGCCCAACTCCCTCTTCCCGGCACCTGGCCTCGGCCAACTACAATCCCGAACGGAACAGGATTTCTTCCCGATGCAAGCTGCCACAAGCAGGAAGCCTGGCTTCCCATGGAGGGCCAAAGGCCTTCTACAAACTGACATCAGGCACGTGGGCAGCTGACTTTACTTACCCCTGGAAACAGGCCATCCTTTGTGCCCAACTCCCTCTGCCGGGCATTTGGCCTCGGCCACCTACAATCCCGAACGGAACCGGAGTTCTTCCAGATGCAAGCTGCCACAAGCAGGAAACGTGGCTTCACTTGGAGGGCCAAAGGCCGCCTACAAACTGACATCAGGCACCTGGGCAGCTGACTTTACTTACCCCTGGAAACAGGCCATCCTTTGTGCCCAACTCCCTCTTCCCGGCACCTGGCCTCGGCCACCTACAATCCCGAACGGAACAGGATTTCTTCCAGATGCAAGCTGCCACAAACTGGAAGCCTGGCTTCCCATGGAGGGCCAAAGGCCTCCTACAAACTGACATCAGGCACCTGGGGAGCTGACTTTACTTACCCCTGGAAACAGGCCATCATTTGTGCCCAACTCCCTCTGCCGGGCACCAGGCCTTGGCCACCTACAATCCCGAACGGAACAGGATTTCTTCCAGATGCAAGCTGCCACAAGCAGGAAGCCTGGCTTCCTATGCAGGGCCAAAGGCCTCCTACAAACTGACATCAGGCACCTGGGCAGCTGACTTTACTTACCCCTGGAAACAGGCCATCCTTTGTGTCCAACTCCCTCAGCCGGGCACCCAGCTCCGGACTCCTACAATCCTGAACAAAACAGGATTTCTTCCAGATGCAAGCTGCCACAAGCAGGAAGCCTGGCTTCCCATGGAGGGCCAAAGGCCTCCTAGAAACTGACATCAGGCACCTGGGCAGATGACTTTACTTACCCCAGGAAACAGGCCATCCTTTGTGCCCAACTCCCTCAGCCCGGCAACTGGCCTCGGCCACCTACAATCCAGAACGGAACAGGATTTGTTCCAGATGCAAGCTGCCACAAACTGGAAGCCTGGCTTCCCATGGAGGGCCAAAGGCCTCCTACAAACTTACATCAGGCACCTGGGCAGCTGACTTTACTTACCCCAGGAAACAGGCCATCATTTGTGCCCAACTCCCACTGCCGGGCACCAGGCCTTGGCCACCTACAATCCCGAACGGAACAGGATTTCTTCCAGATGCAAGCTGCCACAAGCAGGAAACCTGGCTTCCCATGGAGGGCCAAAGGCCTCCTACAAACTGACATCAGGCACCTGGGCAGCTGACTTTACTTACCCCTGGAAACAGCCCATCCTTTGTGTCCAACTCCCTCAGACGGGCACCCAGCTCTGGACTCCTACAATCCCGAACGGAACAGGATTTCTTCCAGATGCAAGCTGCCACAAGCAGGAAGCCTGGCTTCCCATGGAGGGCCAAAGGCCTCCTACAAACTGACATCAGGCACGTGGGCAGCTGACTTTACTTACCCGTGGAAACAGGCCATCCTTTGTGCCCAACTCCCTCTGCCGGGCACCAGGCCTTGGCCACCTACAATCCCGAACGGAACAGGATTTCTTCCCGATGCAAGCTGCCTTGAACATAAAGACTAGCTTTCCTTGGAGGGCCAAAGGCCTCCTACAAACTGACATCAGGCACCTGGGCAGCTGACTTTACTTACCCCTGGATACAGGCCATCCTTTGTGCCCAACTCCCTCTGCCGGGCACCAGGCCTCGGCCACCTGCAATCCCGAACAGATCAGGACTACTTCCCGATGCAAGCTGCCACAAAGTGGAAGACAAGCTTCCCTTGGAGGGCCAAAGGCCTCCTACAAACTGACATCAGGCACCTGGGCAGCTGACTTTACTTACCCCTGGAAACAGGCCATCCTTTGTGCCCAACTCCCTCATCCGGGCACACAGCTCCGGCCACCTACAATCCCGAACGGAACAGGATTTCTTCCAGATGCAAGCTGCCACAAGCAGGAAGCCTGGCTTCCCATGGAGGGCCAAAGGCCTTCTACAAACTGACATCAGGCACGTGGGCAGCTGACTTTACTTACCCCTGGAAACAGGCCATCCTTTGTGCCCAACTCCCTCTGCCGGGCATTTGGCCTCGGCCACCTACAATCCCGAACGGAACCGGAGTTCTTCCAGATGCAAGCTGCCACAAGCTGGAAACGTGGCTTCTCTTGGAGGGCCAAAGGCCGCCTACAAACTGACATCAGGCGCCTGGGCAGCTGACTTTACTTACCCCTGGAAACAGGCCATCCTTTGTGCCCAACTCCCTCTGCCGGGCACCTGGCCGCGGCCACCTACAATCCCGAACGGAACAGGATTTCTTCCAGATGCAAGCTGCCACAAGCTGAAAGACTGGTTTCCCATGGAGGACCAAAGGCCTCCTACAAACTGACATCAGGCACCTGGGCAGCTGACTTTACTTACCCCTGGATACAGGCCATCCTTTGTGCCCAACTCCCTCTGCCGGGCACCAGGCCTCGGCCACCTGCAATACCGAACAGATCAGGATTACTTCCCGATGCAAGCTGCCACAAGCTGGAAGCCTGGCTTTCCATGGAGGAACAATAGCCACCTGCAAACTGACATCAGGCACCTGGGCAGCTGACTTTACTTACCCCTGGAAACAGCCCATCCTTTGTGACCAACTCCCTCATCCGGGCACCCAGCCCTGGCCACCTACAATCCCGAACGGAACAGGATTTCTTCCAGTTGCAAGCTGCCTTGAACAGGAAGACTTGCTTCCCTTGGAGGGCCAAAGGCCTCCTACAAACTGACATCAGGCACCTGGGCAGCTGACTTTACTTACCCCTGGAATCAGGCCATCCTTTGTGCCCAACTCCGTCAGCTGGGCACCCAGCTCCGTCCACCTACAATCCCGAACGGAACAGGATTTCTTCCCGATGCAAGCTGCCTTGAACATAAAGACTAGCTTCCCTTGGAGGGCCAAAGGCCTCCTACAAACTGACATCAGGCACCTGGGCAGCTGACTTTCCTTACCTCTGGAAACAGGCCATCCTTTGTGCCCAACTCCCTCTGCCGGTCCGCCAGCTTCGGCCACCTACAATCCGGAACGGAACAGGAGTTCTTCCAGATGCAAGCTGCCACAAACTGTAAACGTGGCTTCACTTGGAGGGCCAAAGGCCTCCTACAAACTGACATCAGGCACCTGGGCAGCTGACTTTACTTACCCCTGGAAACAGCCCATCCTTTGTGCCCAACTCCCTCTCTCGGGCACCAGGCCTCGGCCACCTACAATCCCGAACGGAACAGGATTTCTTCCAGATTCATGCAGCCACAAGCTGGAAGCGTGGCTTTCCATGGAGGACCAAAGGCCTCCTACAAACTGACATCAGGCATCTGGGCAGCTGACTTTTCTTTCCTCATGAAACAGGCCATCATTTGTGCCCAACTCCCTCTGCTGGGCACCTGGCCTCGGCCACCTACAATCCCGAACGGAACAGGATTTCTTCCAGATGCAAGCTGCCACAAACTGGAAGCCTGGCTTCCCATGGAGGGCCAAAGGCCTCCTACAAACTGACATCAGGCACCTGGGGAGCTGACTTTACTTACCCCTGGAAACAGGCCATCATTTGTGCCCAACTCCCTCTGCCGGGCACCAGGCCTTGGCCACCTGCAATCCCGAACGGAACAGGATTTCTTCCAGATGCAAGCTGCCACAAGCAGGAAGCCTGGCTTCCTATGCAGGGTCAAAGGCCTCCTACAAACTGACATCAGGCACCTGGGCAGCTGACTTTACTTACCCCTGGAAACAGCCCATCCTTTGTGTCCAACTCCCTCAGCCGGGCACCCAGCTCCGGACTCCTACAATCCCGAACAAAACAGGATTTCTTCCAGATGCAAGCTGCCAGAAGCAGGAAGCCTGGCTTCCCATGGAGGGCCAAAGGCCTCCTACAAACTGACATCAGGCACCTGGGCTGCTGACTTTACTTACCGCTGGAAAGAGTCCATCCTTTGTGCCCAACTCCCTCTGCCGGGCACCTGGCCTCGGCCACCTACAATCCCGAACGGAACAGGATTTCTTCCAGATGCAAGCTGCCTTAAACAGGAAGACGAGCTTCCCTTGGAGGGCCAAAGGCCTCCTACAAACTGACATCAGGCACCTGGGCAGCTGACTTTACTTATCCCTGGAAAAAGGACATCCTTTGTGCCCAACTCCCTCTGCCGGGCACCTGGCCTCGGCCACCTACAATCCCGAACGGAACCGGAGTTCTTCCAGATGCAAGCTGCCACAAGCTGGAAACGTGGCTTCACTTGGAGGGCCAAAGGCCTCCTACAAACTGACATCAGGCACGTGGGCAGCTGACTTTACTTACCCCTGGAAACAGGCCATCCTTTGTGCCCAACTCCCTCTGCCGGGCACCTGGCCTCGGCCACCTACAATCCCGAACGGAACAGGATTTCTTCCAGATGCAAGCTGCCACAAGCTGGAAGACTGGTTTCCCGTGGAGGACCAAAGGCCTCCTACAAACTGGCATCAGGCACCTGGGCAGCTGACTTTACTTACCCCTGGAAACAGCCCATCCTTTGTGCCCAACTCCCTCAGCTGGGCACCCAGCTCCGGCCACCTACAATCCCGAACGGAACAGGATTTCTTCCCGATGCAAGCTGCCTTGAACATAAAGACTAGCTTTCCTTGGAGGGCCAAAGGCCTCCTACAAACTGACATCAGGCACCTGGGCAGCTGACTTTACTTACCCCTGGAAAGAGTCCATCCTTTGTGCCCAACTCCCTCTGCCGGGCCCCAGGCCTTGGCCACCTACAATCCCGAACGGAACAGGATTTCTTCCAGATGCAAGCTGCCACAAGCAGGAAGCCTGGCTTCACTTGGAGGGCCAAAGGCCTCCTACAAACTGACATCAGGCACCTGGGCAGCTGACTTTACTTATCCCTGGAAACAGGCCATCATTTGTGCCCAACTCCCTCTGCCGGGCATTTGGCCTCGGCCACCTACAATCCCGAACGGAACCGGAGTTCTTCCAGATGCAAGCTGCCACAAGCAGGAAACGTGGCTTCCCATGGAGGGCCAAAGGCCGCCTACAAACTGACATCAGGCACCTGGGCAGCTGACTTTACTTACCCCTGGAAACAGCCCATCCCTTGTGCCCAACTCCCTCTGCCGGGCACCTGGCCTCGGCCACCTACAATCCCGAACGGAACAGGATTTCTTCCAGATGCAAGCTGCCACAAGCTGAAAGACTGGTTTCCAATGGAGGACCAAAGGCCTCCTACAAACTGACATCAGGCACCTGGGCAGCTGACTTTACTTACCCCTGGATACAGGCCATCCTTTGTGCCCAACTCCCTCTGCCGGGCACCAGGCCTCGGCCACCTGCAATCCCGAACAGATCAGGATTACTTCCCGATGCAAGCTGCCACAAGCTGGAAGCCTGGCTTTCCATGTAGGAACATTAGCCACCGGCAAACTGACATCAGGCACCTGGGCAGCTGACTTTACTTACCCCTGGAAACAGCCCATCCTTTGTGTCCAACACCCTCATCCGGGCACCGAGCTCCGGCCACCTACAATCCCGAACTGAACAGGATGTCTTCCAGATGCAAGCTGCCACAAGCAGGAAGCCTGGCTCCTCATGGAGGGCCAAAGGCCTCCTAAAAACTGACATCAGGCACCTGGGCAGCTGACTTTACTTACCCCTGGAATCAGGCCATCCTTTGTGCCCAACTCCCTCTGCTGGGCACCCAGCTCCGGCCACCTACAATCCCGAACGGAACAGGATTTCTTCCAGATGAAAGCTGCCTTAAACAGGAAGACGAGCTTCCCTTGGAGGGCCAAAGGCCTCCTACAAACTGACATCAGGCACCTGGGCAGCTGACTTTACTTATCCCTGGAAAAAGGACATCCTTTGTGCCCAACTCCCTCTGCCGGGCACCTGGCCTCGGCCACCTACAATCCCGAACGGAACCGGACTTCTTCCAGATGCAAGCTGCCACAAGCTGGAAACGTGGCTTCACTTGGAGGGCCAAAGGCCTCTTACAAACTGACATCAGGCACGTGGGCAGCTGACTTTACTTACCCCTGGAAACAGGCCATCCTTTGTGCCCAACTCCCTCTGCCGGGCACCTGGCCTCGGCCACCTACAATCCCGAACGGAACAGGATTTCTTCCAGATGCAAGCTGCCACAAGCTGGAAGACTGGTTTCCCGTGGAGGACCAAAGGCCTCCTACAAACTGACATCAGGCAGCTGGGCAGCTGACTTTACTTACCCCTGGAAACAGCCCATCCTTTGTGCCCAACTCCCTCAGCTGGGCACCCAGCTCCGGCCACCTACAATCCCGAACGGAACAGGATTTCTTCCCGATGCAAGCTGCCTTGAACATAAAGACTAGCTTTCCTTGGAGGGCCAAAGGCCTCCTACAAACTGACATCAGGCACCTGGGCAGCTGACTTTACTTAACCCTGGAAACAGGCCATCCTTTGTGCCCAACTCCCTCTGCCGGGCCCCAGGCCTTGGCCACCTACAATCCCGAACGGAACAGGATTTCTTCCAGATGCAAGCTGCCACAAGCAGGAAGCCTGGCTTCACTTGGAGGGCCAAAGGCCTCCTACAAACTGACATCAGGCACCTGGGCAGCTGACTTTACTTACCCCTGGATACAGGCCATCCTTTGTGCCCAACTCCCTCTGCCGGGCACCAGGCCTCGGCCACCTGCAATACCGAACAGATCAGGATTACTTCCCGATGCAAGCTGCCACAAGCTGGAAGCCTGGCTTTCCATGGAGGAACAATAGCCACCTGCAAACTGACATCAGGCACCTGGGCAGCTGACTTTACTTACCCCTGGAAACAGCCCATCCTTTGTGACCAACTCCCTCATCCAAGCACCCAGCTCCGGCCACCTACAATCCCGAACGGAACAGGATTTCTTCCAGATGCAAGCTGCCTTGAACTGGAAGACTTGCTTCCCTTGGAGGGCCAAAGGCCTCCTACAAACTGACATCAGGCACCTGGGCAGCTGACTTTACTTACCCCTGGAATCAGGCCATACTTTGTGCCCAACTCCGTCAGCTGGGCACCCAGCTCCGTCCACCTACAATCCCGAACGGAACAGGATTTCTTCCCGATGCACGCTGCCTTGAACATAAAGACTAGCTTCCCTTGGAGGGCCAAAGGCCTCCTACAAACTGACATCAGGCACCTGGGCAGCTGACTTTCCTTACCTCTGGAAACAGGCCATCCTTTGTGCCCAACTCCCACTGCCGGTCCCCCAGCTTCGGCCACCTACAATCCCGAACGGAACAGGAGTTCTTCCAGATGCAAGCTGCCACAAACTGGAAACGTGGCTTCACTTGGAGGGCCAAAGGCCTCCTACAAACTGACATCAGGCACCTGGGCAGCTGACTTTACTTACCCCTGGAAACAGGCCATCCTTTGTGCCCAACTCCCTCTGTCGGGCACCAGGCCTCGGCCACCTACAATCCCGAACGGAACAGGATTTCTTCCAGATGCATGCAGCCACAAGCTGGAAGCGTGGCTTTCCATGGAAGACCAAAGGCCTCCTACAAACTGACATCAGGCACCTGGGCAGCTGACTTTTCTTTCCTCATGAAACAGGCCATCATTTGTGCCCAACTCCCTCTGCTGGGCACCAGGCCTCGGCCACCTACAATCCCGAACGGAACAGGATTTCTTCCAGATGCAAGCTGCCACAAACTGGAAGCCTGGCTTCCCATGGAGGGCCAAAGGCCTCCTACAAACTGACATCAGGCACCTGGGGAGCTGACTTTACTTACCCCTGGAAACAGGCCATCATTTGTGCCCAACTCCCTCTGCCGGGCACCAGGCCTTGGCCAACTACAATCCCGAACGGAACAGGATTTCTTCCAGATGCAAGCTGCCACAAGCAGGAAGCCTGGCTTCCTATGCAGGGCCAAAGGCCTCCTACAAACTGACATCAGGCACCTGGGCAGCTGACTTTACTTACCCCTGGAAACAGGCCATCCTTTGTGTCCAACTCCCTCAGCCGGGCACCCAGCTCCGGACTCCTACAATCCCGAACAAAACAGGATTTCTTCCAGATGCAAGCTGCCACAAGCAGGAAGCCTGGCTTCCCATGGAGGGCCAAAGGCCTCCTAGAAACTGACATCAGGCACCTGGGCAGCTGACTTTACTTACCCCAGGAAACAGGCCATCCTTTGTGCCCAACTCCCTCAGCCCGGAAACTGGCCTCGGCCACCTACAATCCAGAACGGAACAGGATTTGTTCCAGATGCAAGCTGCCACAAACTGGAAGCCTGGCTTCCCATGGAGGGCCAAAGGATTCCTACAAACTTACATCAGGCACCTGGGCAGCTGACTTTACTTACCCCAGGAAACAGGCCATCATTTGTGCCCAACTCCCACTGCCGGGCACCAGGCCTTGGCCACCTACAATCCCGAACGGAACAGGATTTCTTCCAGATGCAAGCTGCCACAAGCAGGAAACCTGGCTTCCCATGGAGGGCCAAAGGCCTCCTACAAACTGACATCAGGCACCTGGGCAGCTGACTTTACTTACCCCTGGAAACAGCCCATCCTTTGTGTCCAACTCCCTCAGCCGGGCACCCAGCTCTGGACTCCTACAATCCCGAACGGAACAGGATTTCTTCCAGATGCAAGCTGCCACAAGCAGGAAGCCTGGCTTCCCATGGAGGGCCAAAGGCCTCCTACAAACTGACATCAGGCACGTGGGCAGCTGACTTTACTTACCCGTGGAAACAGGCCATCCTTTGTGCCCAACTCCCTCTGCCGGGCACCAGGCCTTGGCCACCTACAATCCCGAACGGAACAGGATTTCTTCCAGATGCAAGCTGCTACAAGCAGGAAGCCTGGCTTCCTATGGAGGGCCAATGGCCGCCTACAAACTGACATCAGGCACCTGGGCAGCTGACTTATCCCTGGAAACAGGCCATCCTTTGTGCCCAACTCCCTCTGCCGGGCATTTGGCCTCGGCCACCTACAATCCCGAACGGAACCGGAGTTCTTCCAGATGCAAGCTGCCACAAGCTGGAAACGTGGCTTCACTTGGAGGGCCAAAGGCCGCCTACAAACTGACATCAGGCACCTGGGCAGCTGACTTTACTTACCCCTGGAAACAGGCCATCCTTTGTGCCCAACTCCCTCTGGCGAGCACCTGGCCTCGGCCACCTACAATCCCGAACGGAACAGGATTTCTTCCAGATGCAAGCTGCCACAAGCTGAAAGACTGGTTTCCCATGGAGGACCAAAGGCCTCCTACAAACTGACATCAGGCACCTGGGCAGCTGACTTTACTTACCCCTGGATACAGGCCATCCTTTGTGCCCAACTCCCTCTGCCGGGCACCAGGCCTCGGCCACCTGCAATCCCGAACAGATCAGGATTACTTCCCGATGCAAGCTGCCACAAGCTGGAAGCCTGGCTTCCCATGGAGGACCAATAGCCACCTGCAAACTGACATCAGGCACCTGGGCAGCTGACTTTACTTATCCCTGGAAACAGCCCATCCTTTGTGCCCAACTCCCTCATCCGGGCACCCAGCTCCGGCCACCTACAATCCCGAACGGAACAGGATTTCTTCCAGATGCAAGCTGCCACAAGCAGGAAACCTGGCTTCCCATGGAGGGCCAAAGGCCTCCTACAAACTGACATCAAACACCTGGAAAGATGACTTTACTTACCCCTGGAAACAGCCCAACGTTTGTGTCCAACTCCCTCAGCCGGGCACCCAGCTCTGGACTCCGACAATCCCGAACGGAACAGCATTTCTTCCAGATGCAAGCTGCCACAAGCAGGAAGCCTGGCTTCCCATGGAGGGCCAAAGGCCTCCTACAAACTGACATCAGGCACGTGGGCAGCTGACTTTACTTATCGCTCTAAACAGGACATCGTTTGTGCCCAACTTCCTCTGCCGGGCACCCGGCCTCGGCCACCTACAATCCCGAACGGAACAGGATTTCTTCCAGATGCAAGCTGCCACAAGCTGGAAGACTGGTTTCCCGTGGAGGACCAAAGGCCTCCTACAAACTGACATCAGGCACCTGGGCAGCTGACTTTACTTACCCCTGGAAACAGCCCATCCTTTGTGCCCAACTCCCTCAGATGGGCACCCAGCTCCGGCCACCTACAATCCCGAACGGAACAGGATTTCTTCCCGATGCAAGCTGCCTTGAACATAAAGACTAGCTTTCCTTGGAGGGCCAAAGGCCTCCTACAAACTTACATCAGGCACCTGGGCAGCTGACTTTACTTACCCCTGGAAACAGGCCATCCTTTGTGCCCAACTCCCTCTGCCGGGCCCCAGGCCTTGGCCACCTACAATCCCGAACGGAACAGGATTTCTTCCAGATGCAAGCTGCCACAAGCAGGAAGCCTGGCTTCACTTGGAGGGCCAAAGGCCTCCTACAAACTGACATCAGGCACCTGGGCAGCTGACTTTACTTATCCCTGGAAACAGGCCATCATTTGTGCCCAACTCCCTCTGCCGGGCATTTGGCCTCGGCCACCTACAATCCCGAACGGAACCGGAGTTCTTCCAGATGCAAGCTGCCACAAGCTGAAAGACTGGTTTCCCATGGAGGACCAAAGGCCTCCTACAAACTGACATCAGGCACCTGGGCAGCTGACTTTACTTACCCCTGGATACAGGCCATCCTTTGTGCCCAACTCCCTCTGCCGGGCACCAGGCCTCGGCCACCTGCAATCCCGAACAGATCAGGACTACTTCCCGATGCAAGCTGCCACAAAGTGGAAGACAAGCTTCCCTTGGAGGGCCAAAGGCCTCCTACAAACTGACATCAGGCACCTGGGCAGCTGACTTTACTTACCCCTGGAAACAGGCCATCCTTTGTGCCCAACTCCCTCATCCGGGCACCCAGCTCCAGCCACCTACAATCCCGAACGGAACAGGATTTCTTCCAGATGCAAGCTGCCACAAGCAGGAAGCCTGGCTTCCCATGGAGGGCCAAAGGCCTTCTACAAACTGACATCAGGCAGGTGGGCAGCTGACTTTACTTATCCCACTAAACAGGACATCGTTTGTGCCCAACTCCCTCTGCCGGGCACCTGGCCTCGGCCACCTACAATCCCGAACGGAACAGCATTTCTTCCCGATGCAAGCTGCCACAAGCTGGAAGCCTGGCTTTCCATGGAGGAACAATAGCCACCTGCAAACTGACATCAGGCACCTGGGCAGCTGACTTTACTTACCCCTGGAAACAGCCCATCCTTTGTGACCAACTCCCTCATCCGGGCACCCAGCTCCGGCCACCTACAATCCCGAACGGAACAGGATTTCTTCCAGATGCAAGCTGCCTTGAACAGGAAGACTTGCTTCCCTTGGAGGGCCAAAGGCCTCCTACAAACTGACATCAGGCACCTGGGCAGCTGACTTTACTTACCCCTGGAATCAGGCCATCCTTTGTGCCCAACTCCGTCAGCTGGGCACCCAGCTCCGTCCACCTACAATCCTGAACAAAACAGGATTTCTTCCCGATGCAAGCTGCCTTGAACATAAAGACTAGCTTCCCTTGGAGGGCCAAAGGCCTCCTACAAACTGACATCAGGCACCTGGGCAGCTGACTTTCCTTACCTCTGGAAACAGGCCATCCTTTGTGCCCAACTCCCTCTGCCGGTCCCCCAGCTTCGGCCACCTACAATCCCGAACGGAACAGGAGTTCTTCCAGATGCAAGCTGCCACAAACTGGAAACGTGGCTTCACTTGGAGGGCCAAAGGCCTCCTACAAACTGACATCAGGCACCTGGGCAGCTGACTTTACTTACCCCTGGAAACAGGCCATCATTTGTGCCCAACTCCCTCTGTCGGGCACCAGGCCTCGGCCACCTACAATCCCGAACGGAACAGGATTTCTTCCAGATGCAAGCTGCCACAAACTGGAAGCCTGGCTTCCCATGGAGGGCCAAAGGCCTCCTACAAACTGACATCAGGCACCTGGGCAGCTGACTTTACTTACCCCTGGAAACAGGCCATCATTTGTGCCCAACTCCCTCTGCCGGGCACCAGGCCTTGGCCACCTACAATCCCGAACGGAAAAGGATTTCTTCCAGATGCAAGCTGCCACAAGCAGGAAGCCTGGCTTCCCATGGAGGGCCAAAGGCCTCCTACAAACTGACATCAGGCACCTGGGCAGCTGACTTTACTTACCCCTGGAAACAGCCCATCCTTTGTGTCCAACTCCCTCAGCCGGGCACCAGGCCTTGGCCACCTACAATCCCGAACGGAACAGGATTTCTTCCAGATGCAAGCTGCCACAAGCAGGAAGCCTGGCTTCCTATGGAGGGCCAATGGCCGCCTACAAACTGACATCAGGCACCTGGGCAGCTGACTTATCCCTGGAAACAGGCCATCCTTTGTGCCCAACTCCCTCTGCCGGGCATTTGGCCTCGGCCACCTACAATCCCGAACGGAACCGGAGTTCTTCCAGATGCAAGCTGCCACAAGCTGGAAACGTGGCTTCACTTGGAGGGCCAAAGGCCACCTACAAACTGACATCAGGAAACTGGGCAGCTGACTTTACTTACCCCTGGAAACAGCCCATCCTTTGTGCCCAACTCCCTCTGCCGGGCACCTGGCCTCGGCCACCTACAATCCCGAACGGAACAGGATTTCTTCCAGATGCAAGTTGCCACAAGCTGAAAGACTGGTTTCCCATGGAGGACCAAAGGCCTCCTACAAACTGACATCAGGCACCTGGGCAGCTGACTTTACTTACCCCTGGATACAGGCCATCCTTTGTGCCCAACTCCCTCTGCCGGGCACCAGGCCTCGGCCACCTGCAATACCGAACAGATCAGGATTACTTCCCGATGCAAGCTGCCACAAGCTGGAAGCCTGGCTTTCCATGGAGGAACAATAGCCACCTGCAAACTGACATCAGGCACCTGGGCAGCTGACTTTACTTACCCCTGGAAACAGCCCATCCTTTGTGACCAACTCCCTCATCCAAGCACCCAGCTCCGGCCACCTACAATCCCGAACGGAACAGGATTTCTTCCAGATGCAAGCTGCCTTGAACAGGAAGACTTGCTTCCCTTGGAGGGCCAAAGGCCTCCTACAAACTGACATCAGGCACCTGGGCAGCTGACTTTACTTACCCCTGGAATCAGGCCATCCTTTGTGCCCAACTCCGTCAGCTGGGCACCCAGCTCCGTCCACCTACAATCCCGAACGGAACAGGATTTCTTCCCGATGCAAGCTGCCTTGAACATAAAGACTAGCTTCCCTTGGAGGGCCAAAGGCCTCCTACAAACTGACATCAGGCACCTGGGCAGCTGACTTTCCTTACCTCTGGAAACAGGCCATCCTTTGTGCCCAACTCCTTCTGCCGGTCCCCCAGCTTCGGCCACCTACAATCCCGAACGGAACAGGAGTTCTTCCAGATGCAAGCTGCCACAAACTGGAAACGTGGCTTCACTTGGAGGGCCAAAGGCCTCCTACAAACTGACATCAGGCACCTGGGCAGCTGACTTTACTTACCCCTGGAAACAGGCCATCCTTTGTGCCCAACTCCCTCTGTCGGGCACCAGGCCTTGGCCACCTACAATCCCGAACGGAACAGGATTTCTTCCAGATGCATGCAGCCACAAGCTGGAAGCGTGGCTTTCCATGGAGGACCAAAGGCCTCCTACAAACTGACATCAGGCACCTGGGCAGCTGACTTTTCTTTCCTCATGAAACAGGCCATCATTTGTGCCCAACTCCCTCTGCTGGGCACCTGGCCTCGGCCACCTACAATCCCGAACGGAACAGGATTTCTTCCAGATGCAAGCTGCCACAAACTGGAAGCCTGGCTTCCCATGGAGGGCCAAAGGCCTCCTACAAACTGACATCAGGCACCTGGGGAGCTGACTTTACTTACCCCTGGAAACAGCCCATCCTTTGTGCCCAACTCCCTCAGCCGGGCACCCAGCTCTGGACTCCGACAATCCCGAACGGAACAGCATTTCTTCCAGATGCAAGCTGCCACAAGCAGGAAGCCTGGCTTCCCATGGAGGGCCAAAGGCCTCCTACAAACTGACATCAGGCACCTGGGCAGCTGACTTTACTTACCCCAGGAAACAGGCCATCATTTGTGCCCAACTCCCACTGCCGGGCACCAGGCCTTGGCCACCTACAATCCCGAACGGAACAGGATTTCTTCCAGATGCAAGCTGCCACAAGCAGGAAACCTGGCTTCCCATGGAGGGCCAAAGGCCTCCTACAAACTGACATCAGGCACCTGGGCAGCTGACTTTACTTACCCCTAGAAACAGCCCATCCTTTGTGTCCAACTCCCTCAGCCGGGCACCCAGCTCTGGACTCCTACAATCCCGAACGGAACAGGATTTCTTCCAGATGCAAGCTGCCACAAGCAGGAAGCCTGGCTTCCCATGGAGGGCCAAAGGCCTCCTACAAACTGACATCAGGCACGTGGGCAGCTGACTTTACTTACCCGTGGAAACAGGCCATCCTTTGTGCCCAACTCCCTCTGCCGGGCACCAGGCCTTGGCCACCTACAATCCCGAACGGAACAGGATTTTTTCCAGATGCAAGCTGCCACAAGCAGGAAGCCTGGCTTCCTATGGAGGGCCAATGGCCGCCTACAAACTGACATCAGGCACCTGGGCAGCTGACTTATCCCTGGAAACAGGCCATCCTTCGTGCCCAACTCCCTCTGCCGGGCATTTGGCCTCGGCCACCTACAATCCCGAACGGAACCGGAGTTCTTCCAGATGCAAGCTGCCACAAGCTGGAAACGTGGCTTCACTTGGAGGGCCAAAGGCCGCCTACAAACTGACATCAGGCACCTGGGCAGCTGACTTTACTTACCCGTGGAAACAGGCCATCCTTTGTGCCCAACTCCCTCTGGCGGGCACCTGGCCTCGGCCACCTACAATCCCGAACGGAACAGGATTTCTTCCAGATGCAAGCTGCCACAAGCTGAAAGACTGGTTTCCCATGGAGGACCAAAGGCCTCCTACAAACTGACATCAGGCACCTGGGCAGCTGACTTTACTTACACCTGGATACAGGCCATCCTTTGTGCCCAACTCCCTCTGCCGGGCACCAGGCCTCGGCCACCTGCAATCCCGAACAGATCAGGATTACTTCCCGATGCAAGCTGCCACAAGCTGGAAGCCTGGCTTTCCATGGAGGACCAATAGCCACCTGCAAACTGACATCAGGCACCTGGGCAGCTGACTTTACTTACCCCTGGAAACAGCCCATCCTTTGTGTCCAACTCCCTCATCCGGGCACCCAGCTCCGGCCACCTACAATCCCGAACGGAACAGGATTTCTTCCAGATGCAAGCTGCCACAAGCAGGAAACCTGGCTTCCCATGGAGGGCCAAAGGCCTCCTACAAACTGACATCAAACACCTGGGCAGCTGACTTTACTTACCCCTGGAAACAGCCCAACCTTTGTGTCCAACTCCCTCAGCCGGGCACCCAGCTCTGGACTCCGACAATCCCGAACGGAACAGCATTTCTTCCAGATGCAAGCTGCCACAAGCGGGAAGCCTGGCTTCCCATGGAGGGCCAAAGGCCTCCTACAAACTGACATCAGGCACGTGGGCAGCTGACTTTACTTATCGCTCTAAACAGGACATCGTTTGTGCCCAACTCCCTCTGCCGGGCACCCGGCCTCGGCCACCTACAATCCCGAACGGAACAGGATTTCTTCCAGATGCAAGCTGCCACAAGCTGGAAGACTGGTTTCCCGTGGAGGACCAAAGGCCTCCTACAAACTGACATCAGGCACCTGGGCAGCTGACTTTACTTACCCCTGGAAACAGCCCAGCCTTTGTGCCCAACTCCCTCAGCTGGGCACCCAGCTCCGGCCACCTACAATCCCGAACGGAACAGGATTTCTTCCCGATGCAAGCTGCCTTGAACATAAAGACTAGCTTTCCTTGGAGGGCCAAAGGCCTCCTACAAACTGACATCAGGCACCTGGGCAGCTGACTTTACTTACCCCTGGAAACAGGCCATCCTTTGTGCCCAACTCCCTCTGCCGGGCCCCAGGCCTTGGCCACATACAATCCCGAACGGAACAGGATTTCTTCCAGATGCAAGCTGCCACAAGCAGGAAGCCTGGCTTCACTTGGAGGGCCAAAGGCCTCCTACAAACTGACATCAGGCACCTGGGCAGCTGACTTTACTTATCCCTGGAAACAGGCCATCATTTGTGCCCAACTCCCTCTGCCGGGCATTTGGCCTCGGCCACCTACAATCCCGAACGGAACCGGAGTTCTTCCAGATGCAAGCTGCCACAAGCAGGAAACGTGGCTTCACTTGGAGGGCCAAAGGCCGCCTACAAACTGACATCAGGCACCTGGGCAGCTGACTTTACTTACCCCTGGAATCAGGCCATCATTTGTGCCCAACTCCCTCTTCCCGGCACCTGGCCTCGGCCAAGTACAATCCCAAACGGAACAGGATTTCTTCCAGATGCAAGCTGCCACAAGCTGAAAGACTGGTTTCCCATGGAGGACCAAAGGCCTCCTACAAACTGACATCAGGCACGTGGGCAGCTGACTTTACTTACCCCTGGATACAGGCCATCCTTTGTGCCCAACTCCCTCTGCCGGGCACCAGGCCTCGGCCACCTGCAATCCCGAACAGATCAGGACTACTTCCCGATGCAAGCTGCCACAAAGTGGAAGACAAGCTTCCCTTGGAGGGCCAAAGGCCTCCTACAAACTGACATCAGGCACCTGGGCAGCTGACTTTACTTACCCCTGGAAACAGGCCATCCTTTGTGCCCAACTCCCTCATCCGGGCACCCAGCTCCGGCCACCTACAATCCCGAACGGAACAGGATTTCTTCCAGATGCAAGCTGCCACAAGCAGGAAGCCTGGCTTCCCATGGAGGGCCAAAGGCCTTCTACAAACTGACATCAAGCACGTGGGCAGCTGACTTTACTTATCCCTCTAAACAGGACATCGTTTGTGCCCAACTCCCTCTGCCGGGGACCTGGCCTCGGCCACCTACAATCCCGAACGGAACAGCATTTCTTCCCGATGCAAGCTGCCACAAGCTGGAAGCCTGGCTTTCCATGGAGGAACAATAGCCACCTGCAAACTGACATCAGGCACCTGGGCAGCTGACTTTACTTACCCCTGGAAACAGCCCATCCTTTGTGACCAACTCCCTCATCCAGGCACCCAGCTCCGGCCACCTACAATCCCGAACGGAACAGGATTTCTTCCAGATGCAAGCTGCCTTGAACAGGAAGACTTGCTTCCCTTGGAGGGCCAAAGGCCTCCTACAAACTGACATCAGGCACCTGGGCAGCTGACTTTACTTACCCCTGGAATCAGGCCATCCTTTGTGCCCAACTCCGTCAGCTGGGCACCCAGCTCCGTCCACCTACAATCCCGAACGGAACAGGATTTCTTCCCGATGCAAGCTGCCTTGAACATAAAGACTAGCTTCCCTTGGAGGGCCAAAGGCCTCCTACAAACTGACATCAGGCACCTGGGCAGCTGACTTTCCTTACCTCTGGAAACAGGCCATCCTTTGTGCCCAACTCCCTCTGCCGGTCCCCCAGCTTCGGCCACCTACAATCCCGAACGGAACAGGAGTTCTTCCAGATGCAAGCTGCCACAAACTGGAAACGTGGCTTCACTTGGAGGGCCAAAGGCCTCCTACAAACTGACATCAGGCACCTGGGCAGCTGACTTTACTTACCCCTGGAAACAGGCCATCCTTTGTGCCCAACTCCCTCTGTCGGGCACCAGGCCTCGGCCACCTACAATCCCGAACGGAACAGGATTTCTTCCAGATGCAAGCTGCCACAAACTGGAAGCCTGGCTTCCCATGGAGGGCCAAAGGCCTCCTACAAACTGACATCAGGCACCTGGGGAGCTGACTTTACTTACCCCTGGAAACAGGCCATCATTTGTGCCCAACTCCCTCTGCCGGGCACCAGGCCTTGGCCACCTACAATCCCGAACGGAACAGGATTTCTTCCAGATGCAAGCTGCCACAAGCAGGAAGCCTGGCTTCCTATGCAGGGCCAAAGGCCTCCTACAAACTGACATCAGGCACCTGGGCAGCTGACTTTACTTACCCCTGGAAACAGGCCATCCTTTGTGTCCAACTCCCTCAGCCGGGCACCCAGCTCTGGACTCCTACAATCCCGAACAAAACAGGATTTCTTCCAGATGCAAGCTGCCACAAGCAGGAAGCCTGGCTTCCCATGGAGGGCCAAAGGCCTCCTAGAAACTGACATCAGGCACCTGGGCAGCTGACTTTACTTACCCCAGGAAACAGGCCATCCTTTGTGCCCAACTCCCTCTGCCGGGCATTTGGCCTCGGCCACCTACAATCCCGAACGGAACCGGAGTTCTTCCAGATGCAAGCTGCCACAAGCTGGAAACGTGGCTTCACTTGGAGGGCCAAAGGCCGCCTACAAACTGACATCAGGAAACTGGGCAGCTGACTTTACTTACCCCTGGAAACAGCCCATCCTTTGTGCCCAACTCCCTCTGCCGGGCACCTGGCCTCGGCCACCTACAATCCTGAACGGAACAGGATTTCTTCCAGATGCAAGCTGCCACAAGCTGAAAGACTGGTTTCCCATGGAGGACCAAAGGCCTCCTACAAACTGACATCAGGCACCTGGGCAGCTGACTTTACTTCCCCATGGATACAGGCCATCCTTTTTGCCCAACTCCCTCTGCCGGGCACCAGACCTCGGCCACCTGCAATCCCGAACAGATCAGGATTACTTCCCGATGCAAGCAGCCACAATCTGGAAGCCTGGCTTTCCATGGAGGACCAATAGCCACCTGCAAACTGACATCAGGCACCTGGGCAGCTGACTTTACTTACCCCTGGAAACAGCCCATCCTTTGTGCCCAACTCCCTCATCCGGGCACCCAGCTCCGGCCACCTACAATCCCGAACGGAACAGGATTTCTTCCAGATGCAAGCTGCCACAAGCAGGAAACCTGGCTTCCCATGGAGGGCCAAAGGCCTCCTACAAACTGACATCAAACACCTGGGCAGCTGACTTTACTTACCCCTGGAAACAGCCCAACCTTTGTGTCCAACTCCCTCAGCCGGGCACCCAGCTCTGGACTCCGACAATCCCGAACGGAACAGCATTTCTTCCAGATGCAAGCTGCCACAAGCAGGAAGCCTGGCTTCCCATGGAGGGCCAAAGGCCTCCTACAAACTGACATCAGTCACGTGGGCAGCTGACTTTACTTATCGCTCTAAACAGGACATCGTTTGTGCCCAACTCCCTCTGCCGGGCACCTGGCCTCGGCCACCTACAATCCCGAACGGAACAGCATTTCTTTCAGATGCAAGCTGCCAGAAGCTGGAAGACTAGCTTCCCGTGGAGGGCCAAAGGCCTCCTACAAACTGACATCAGGCACCTGTGCAGCTGACTTTACTAACCCCTGGAATCAGGCCATGCTTTGTGCCCAACTCCCTCAGCTGGGCACCCAGCTCCCGCCACCTACAATCCCGAACGGAACAGGATTTCTTCCCGATGCAAGCTGCCTTGAACATAAAGACTAGCTACCCTTGGAGGGCCAAAGGCCTCCTACAAACTGACATCAGGCACCTGGGAAGCTGACTTTACTTACCCCTGGAAAGAGTCCATCTTTGTGCCCAACTCCCTCTGCCGGGCACCAGGCCTTGGCCACCTACAATCCCGAACGGAACAGGATTTCTTCCAGATGCAAGCTGCCACAAGCAGGAAGCCTGGCTTCCTATGGAGGGCCAAAGGCCTCCTACAAACTGACATCAGGCACCTGAGCAGCTGACTTTACTTATCCCTGGAAACAGGCCATCCTTTGTGCCCAACTCCCTCTGCCGGGCATTTGGCCTCGGCCACCTACAATCCCGAACAAAACCGGAGTTCTTCCAGATGCAAGCTGCCACAAGCTGGAAACGTGGCTTCACTTGGAGGGCCAAAGGCCTCCTACAAACTGACATCAGGCACCTGGGCAGCTGACTTTACTTACCCCTGGATACAGGCCATCCTTTGTGCCCAACTTCCTCTGCCGGGCACCAGGCCTCGGCCACCTGCAATCCCGAACAGATCAGGATTACTTCCCGATGCAAGCTGCCACAAGCTGGAAGCCTGGCTTTCCATGGAGGACCAATAGCCACCTGCAAACTGACATCAGGCACCTGGGCAGCTGACTTTACTTACCACTGGAAACAGCCCATCCTTTGTGTCTCACTCCCTCATCCGGGCACCCACCTCAGGCCACCTACAATCCCGAACGGAACAGGATTTCTTCCAGATGCAAGCTGCCTGAAGCAGGAAGCCTGGCTTCCCATGGAGGGCCAAAGGCCTCCTAAAAACTGACATCAGGCACCTGGGCAGCTGACTTTACTTACCCCTGGAAACAGGACATCCTTTGCGCCCAACTCCCTCTGCTGGGCAGCTGGCCTCGGCCACCTACAATCCCGAACGGAACCGGAGTTCTTCCAGATGCAAGCTGCCACAAGCTGGAAATGTGGCTTCACTTGGAGGGCCAAAGGCCTCCTACAAACTGACATCAGGCACCTGGGCAGCTGACTTTACTTTCCTAAAGAAACAGCCCATCATTTGTGCCCAACTCCCTCTGCCGGGCACCTGGCCTCGGCCACCTACAATCCCGAACGGAACAGGATTTCTTCCAGATGCAAGCTGCCTTGAACAGGAAGACTAGCTTCCCTTGGAGGGCCAAAGGCCTCCTACAAACTGAAATCAGGCATTTGGGCAGCTCACTTTACTTTCCTCATGAAACAGGCCATCATTTGTGCCCAACTCCCTCTGCTGGGCACCTGGCCTCGGCCACCTACAATCCCGAACAGAACAGGATTTCTTCCAGATGCAACCTGCCACAAGCAGGAAGCCTGGCTTCCCATGGAGGGCCAAAGGCCTCCTACAAACTGACATCAGGCACCTGGGCAGCTGACTTTACTTACCCCTGGAAACAGGCCAACATTTGTGCCCAACTCCCTCTGCCGGGCACCAGGCCTTGGCCACCTACAATCCCGAACGAAACAGGATTTCTTCCAGATGCAAGCTGCCACAAGCAGGAAATCTGGCTTCCCATGGAGGGCCAAAAGCCTCCTACAAACTGACATCAGGCACCTGGGCAGCTGACTTTACTTACCCCTAGAAACAGCCCATCATTTGTGTCCAACTCCCTCAGCCGGGCACCCAGCTCCGGACTCCTACAATCCCGAACAAAACAGGATTTCTTCCAGATGCAAGCTGCCACAAGCAGGAAACCTGGCTTCCCATGGAGGGCCAAAGGCCTCCTACAAACTGACATCAGGCACCTGGGCAGCTGACTTTACTTACCCCTGGAAACAGGACATCCTTTGTGCAAAACTCCCTCTGCCGGGCACCTGGCCTCGGCCACCTACAATCCCGAACGGAACAGGATTTCTTACAGATGCAAGCTGCCACAAACTGGAAGACTAGCTTCCCTTGGAGGGCAAATGTCCTCCTACAGACTGACATCAGGCACCTGGGCAGCTGACTTTACTTACCCCTGGAAACAGCCCATCCTTTGTGCCCAACTCCTTCTGCCGTGCACCAGGCCTTGGCCACCTACAATCCCGAACGGAACAGCATTTCTTCCAGATGCAAGCTGCCACAAGCTGGAAGCATGGCTTCGCATGGAGGACCAAAGGCCTCCTACAAACTGACATCATGCACCTGGGCAGCTGACTTTACTTTCCTCATGAAACAGGCCATCATTTGTGCCCAACTCCCTCTGCCGGGCACCTGACCTCGGCCACCTACAATCCCGAACGGAACAGCATTTGTTCCAGATGCAAGCTGCCACAAGCAGGAAGCCTGGCTTCCCATGGAGGGCCAAAGGCCTCCTACAAACTGACATCAGGCACCTGGGCAGCTGACTTTACTTACCCCTGGAAACAGCCCATCCTTTGTGTCCAACTCCCTCAGCCGGGCACCCAGCTCTGGACTCCTACAATCCCGAACGGAACAGGATTTCTTCCAGATGCAAGCTGCCACAAGCAGGAAGCCTGGCTTCCCATGGAGGGCCAAAGGCCTCCTACAAACTGACATCAGGCACGTGGGCAGCTGACTTTACTTATCCCCCTAAAAAGGACATCGTTTGTGCCCAACTCCCTCTGCCGGGCACCTGGCCTCGGCCACCTACAATCCCGAACGGAACAGGATTTCTTCCCGATGCAAGCTGCCTTGAACATAAAGACTTGCTTCCCTTGGAGGGCCAAAGGCCTCCTACAAACTGACATCAGGCACCTGGGCAGCTGACTTTACTTACCCGTGGAAACAGGCCATCCTTTGTGCCCAACTCCCTCTGCCGGGCACCAGGCCTTGGCCACCTACAATCCCGAACGGAACAGGATTTCTTCCAGACGCAAGCTGCCACAAGCAGGAAGCCTGGCTTCCTATGGAGGGCCAAAGGCCTCCTACAAACTGACATCAGGCACCTGGGCAGCTGACTTATCCCTGGAAACAGGCCATCCTTTGTGCCCAACTCCCTCATCCGGGCACCCACCTCCGGCCACCTACAATCCCGAACGGAACAGGATTTCTTCCAGATGCAAGCTGCCTGAAGCAGGAAGCCTGGCTTCTCATGGAGGGCCAAAGGCCTCCTAAAAACTGACATCAGGCACCTGGGCAGCTGACTTTACTTACCCCTGGAAACAGGACATCCTTTGCGCCCAACTCCCTCTGCCGGGCAGCTGGCCTCGGCCACCTACAATCCCGAACGGAACCGGAGTTCTTCCAGATGCAAGCTGCCACAAGCTGGAAATGTGGCTTCACTTGGAGGGCCAAAGGCCTCCTACAAACTGACATCAGGTACCTGGGCAGCTGACTTTACTTTCCTAAAGAAACATGACATTATTTGTGCCCAACTCTCTCAGCCGGGCAACTGGGCTCGGCCACCTACAATCCCGAACGGAACAGGATTTCTTCCAGATGCAAGCGGCCTTGAACAGGAAGACTAGCTTCCCTTAGAGGGCCAAAGGCCTCCTACAAACTGACATCAGGCACCTGGGCAGCTGACTTTACTTACCCCTGGAAAGAGTCCATTCTTTGTGCCCAACTCCCTCTGCCGGGCACCAGGCCTCGGCCACCTACAATCCCGAACGGAACAGGATTTCTTCCAGATGCAAGCTGCCACAAGCAGGAAGCCTGGCTTCCTATGGATGGCCAAAGGCCTCCTACAAACTGAAATCAGGCATTTGGGCAGCTCACTTTACTTTGCTCATGAAACAGGCCATCATTTGTGCCCAACTCCCTCTGCTGGGCACCTGGCCTCGGCCACCTACAATCCCGAACAGAACAGGATTTCTTCCAGATGCAAGCTGCCACAAACTGGAAGCCTGGCTTCCCATGGAGGGCCAAAGGCCTCCTACAAACTGACATCAGGCACCTGGGGAGCTGACTTTACTTACCCCTGGAAACAGGCCAACATTTGTGCCCAACTCCCTCTGCCGGGCACCAGGCCTTGGCCACCTACAATCCCGAACGAAACAGGATTTCTTCCAGATGCAAGCTGCCACAAGCAGGAAACCTGGCTTCCCATGGAGGGCCAAAGGCCTCCGACAAACTGACATCAGGCACCTGGGCAGCTGACTTTACTTACCCCTGGAAACAGGACATCCTTTGTGCAAAACTCCCTCTGCCGGGCACCTGGCCTCGGCCACCTACAATCCCGAACGGAACAGGATTTCTTACAGATGCAAGCTGCCACAAACTGGAAGACTAGCTTCCCTTGGAGGGCAAATGTCCTCCTACAAACTGACATCAGGAACCTGGGCAGCTGACTTTACTTACCCGTGGAAACAGTCCATCCTTTGTGCCCAACTTCCTCTGCCGGGCACCAGGCCTTGGCCACCTACAATCCCGAACGGAACAGGAGTTCTTCCAGATGCAAGCTGCCACAAGCTGGAAACGTGGCTTCTCTTGCAGGGCCAAAGGCCTCCTACAAACTGACATCAGGCACCTGGGCAGCTGACTTTACTTACCCCTGGAAACAGCCCATCAGTAGTGCCCAACTCCTTCGGCCGGGCACCAGGCCTTGGCCACCTACAATCCCGAACGGAACAGCATTTCTTCCAGATGCAAGCTGCCACAAGCTGGAAGCATGGCTTCGCATGGAGGACCAAAGGCCTCCTACAAACTGACATCAGGCACTTGGGCAGCTGACTTTACTTTCCTCATGAAACAGGCTATCATTTGTGCCCAACTCCCCCTGCCGGGCACCTGGCCTCGGCCACCTACAATCCCAAACGGAACAGGATTTCTTCCAGATTCAAGCTGCCACAAGCTGGAAGCGTGGCTTTCTCTTGGAGGGCCAAAGGCCTCCTACAAACTGACATCAGGCACCTGGGCAGCTGACTTTACTTACCCCTGGAAACAGGACATCCTTTGTGCCCAACTCCCTCAGCCCGGCAACTGGCCTCGGCCACCTACAATCCCGAACGGAACAGGATTTCTTCCAGATGCAAGCTGCCACAAACTGGAAGCTTGGCTTCCCATGGAGGGCCAAAGGCCTCCTACAAACTGACATCAGGCACCTGGGCAGCTGACTTTACTTACCCCTGGAAACAGGACATCCTTTGTGCCCAACTCCCTCAGCCCAGGCAACTGGCCTCGGCCACCTACAATCCCGAACGGAACAGAATTTCTTCCAGATGCAAGCTGCCACAAACTGGAAGCCTGGCTTCCCATGGAGGGCCAAAGGCCTCCTACAAACTTACATCAGGCACCTGGGCAGCTAACTTTACTTACCCCTGGAAACAGGACATCCTTTGTGCCCAACTCCCTCTGGCGGGCACCAGGCCTTGGCCACCTACAATCCCGAACGGAACAGGATTTCTTCCAGATGCAAGCTGCCACAAGCAGGAAACCTGGCTTCCCATGGAGGGCCAAAGGCCTCCTACAAACTGACATCAGGCACCTGGGCAGCTGACTTTACTTACCCCTGGAAACAGCCCATCCTTTGTGTCCAACTCCCTCAGCCGGGCACCCAGCTCTGGAATCCTACAATCCCGAACAAAACAGGATTTCTTCCAGATGCAAGCTGCCACAAGCAGGAAACCTGGCTTCCCATGGAGGGCCAAAGGCCTCCTACAAACTGACATCAGGCACGTGGGCAGCTGACTTTACATATCCCTCTAAACAGGACATCGTTTGTGCCCAACTCCCTCTGCCGGGCACCTGGCCTCGGCCACCTACAATCCCGAACGGAACAGGATTTCTTCCAGATGCAAGCTGCCACAAGCTGGAAGACTAGCTCACCTTGGAGGGCCAAAGGACTTCTACAAACTGACATCAGGCACCTGGGCAGCTGACTTTACTTACCCCTGGAAACAGGCCATCCTTTGTGCCCAACTCCCTCTGCCGGGCATTTGGCCTCGGCCACCTACAATCCCGAACGGAACCGGAGTTCTTCCAGATGCAAGCTGCCACAAGCTGGAAACGTGGCTTCACTTGGAGGGCCAAAGGCCGCCTACAAACTGACATCAGGCACCTGGCTAGCTGACTTTACTTACCCCTGGAAACAGGCCATCCTTTGTGCCCAACTTCCTCTGCCGGGCACCTGGCCTCGGCCACCTACAATCCCGAACGGAACAGGATTTCTTCCAGATGCAAGCTGCCACAAGCTGAAAGACAGGTTTCCCATGGAGGACCAAAGGCCTCCTACAAACTGACATAAGGCACCTAAGCAGCTGACTTTACTTACCCCTGGATACAGGCCATCCTTTGTGCCCAACTTCCTCTGCCGGGCACCAGGCCTCGGCCACCTGCAATCCCGAACAGATCAGGATTACTTCCCGATGCAAGCTGCCACAAGCTGGAAGCCTGGCTTTCCATGGAGGACCAATAGCCACCTGCAAACTGACATCAGGCACCTGGGCAGCTGACTTTACTTACCGCTGGAAACAGCCCATCCTTTGTGTCCAACTCCCTCATCCGGGCACCCACCTCCGGCCACCTACAATCCCGAACGGAACAGGATTTCTTCCAGATGCAAGCTGCCTCAAGCAGGAAGCCTGGCTTCCCATGGAGGGCCAAAGGCCTCCTAAAAACTGACATCAGGCACCTGGGCAGCTGACTTTACTTATCCCTGGAAACAGGACATCCTTTGTGCCCAACTCCCTCTGCCGGGCAGCTGGCCTCGGCCACCTACAATCCCGAACGGAACCGGAGTTCTTCCAGATGCAAGCTGCCACAAGCTGGAAATGTGGCTTCACTTGGAGGGCCAAAGGCCTCCTACAAACTGACATCAGGCACCTGGGCTGCTGACTTTACTTTCCTAAAGAAACATGACATTATTTGTGCCCAACTCTCTCAGCCGGGCAACTGGGCTCGGCCACCTACAATCCCGAACGGAACAGGATTTCTTCCGGATGCAAGCTGCCTTGAACAGGAAGACTTGCTTCCCTTGGAGGGCCAAAGGCCTCCTACAAACTGACATCAGGCACCTGGGCAGCTGACTTTACTTACCCCTGGAAACAGCCCATCCTTTGTGACCAACTCCCTCAGCCCGGCAACTGGCCTCGGCCACCTACAATCCCGAACGGAACAGGAGTTCTTCCAGATGCAAGCTGCCACAAACTGGAAGCCTGGCTTCCCATGGAGGGCCAAAGGCCTCCTACAAACTGACATCAGGCACCTGGGCAGCTGACTTTACTTACCCCTGGAAACAGGACATCCTTTGTGCCCAACTCCCTCTGCTGGGCACCAGGCCTTGGCCACCTACAATCCCGAACGGAACAGGAGATCTTCCAGATGCAAGCTGCCACAAGCAGGAAGCCTGGCTTCCCATGGAGGGCGAAAGGCCTCCTACAAACTGACATCAGGCACCTGGGCAGCTGACTTTACTTACCCCTGGAAACAGGCCATCCTTTGTGCCCAACTCCCTCTGCTGGGCACCCAGCTCCGGCCACCTACAATCCCGAACGGAACAGGATTTCTTCCCGATGCAAGCTGCCTTGTACATAAAGACTCGCTTCCCTTGGAGGGCCAAAGGCCTCCTACAAACTGACATCAGGCACCTGGGCAGCTGACTTTACTTACCCCTGGAAACAGTCCATCCTTTGTGCCCAACTCCCTCTGCCGGGCACCAGGCCTTGGCCACCTACAATCCCGAACGGAACAGGATTTCTTCCAGATGCAAGCTGCCACAAGCAGGAAGCCTGGCTTCCCATGGAGGGCCAAAGGCCTCATACAAACTGACATCAGGCACTTGGGCAGCTGACTTTACTTACCCCTGGAAACAGGACATCCTTTGTGCCCAACTCCCTCTGCCGGGCACCTGGCCTCGGCCACCTACAATCCCGAACGGAACAGGATTTCTTCCAGATGCAAGCTGCCACAAACTGGAAGACTAGCTTCCCTTAAAGGGGCCAAAGGCCTCCTACAAACTGACATCAGGCACCTGGGCAGCTGACTTTATTTACCCCTGGAAACAGCCCATCCTTTGTGCCCAACTCCCTCAGCCGGGCCCACAGCTTTGGCGACCTACAATCCCGAACGGAACAGGAGTTCTTCCCGATGCAAGCTGCCACTAGCTGGAAGCTTGGCTTCCCATGGAGGACCAAAGGCCTCCTACAAACTGACATCAGGCACTTGGGCAGCTGACTTTACTTTCCTCATGAAACAGGCCATCATTTGTGCCTACCTCCCTCTGCTGGGAACCTGGCCTCGGCCACCTACAATCCCGAACGGAACAGGATTTCTTCCCGATGCAAGCTGCCTTGAACATAAAGACTAGCTTCCCTTGGAGGGCCAAAGGCCTCCTACAAACTGACATCAGGCACCAGGGCAGCTGACTTTATTTACCCCTGGAAACAGGCCATCCTTTGTGCCCAACTCCCTCTGCCGGGCACCAGGACTCGCCCACCTACAATCTTGAACGGAACAGGATTTCTTCCAGATGCAAGCTGCCACAAGCAGGAAGCCTGGCTTCCCATTAAGGGCCAAAGGCCTCCTACAAACTGACATCAGGCACCTGGGCAGCCGACTTTACTTACCCCTGGAAACAGGACATCCTTTGTGCCCAACTCCCTCTGCCGGGCACCAGGCCTCGGCCACCTACAATCCCGAACGGAACAGGATTTCTTCCAGATGCATGCTGCCACAAGCTGGAAGCGAGGCTTTCCATGGAGGACCAAAGGCCTCCTACAAACTGACATCACGCACCTGGGCAGCTGACTTTACTTTCCTCATGAAACAGGCCATCATTTGTGCTCAACTCCCTCTGCCGGGCACCAGGCCTTGGCCCACTGCAATCCCGAACGGAACACGAGTTCTTCCAGATACAAGCTGCCACAAGCTGGAAACGTGGCTTCACTTGGAGGGCCAAAGGCCTCCTACAAACTGACATCAGGCACCTGGGCAGCTGACTTTACTTACCCCTGGAAACAGCCCATCCTTTGTGTTCAACTCCCTCAGCCAGGCACCCAGCTCCGACCACCTACAATCCCGAACGGAACAGGAGATCTTCCAGATGCAAGCTGCCACAAGCTGGAAACGTGGCTTCACTTGGAGGGCCAAAGGCCTCCTACAAACTGACATCAGGCACTTGGGCAGCTGACTTTACTTACCCCTGGAAACAGGACATCCTTTGTGCCCAACTCCCTCAGCCGGGCACCCTGCTCCGGCCACCTACAATCCCGAACGGAACAGGATTTCTTCCAGATGCAAGCTGCCTTAAACAGGAAGACTAGCTTCCATTGGAGGGCCAAAGGCCTCCTACAAACTGACATCAGGCACCTGGGCAGCTGACTTTATTTACCCCTGGAAACAGGCCATCCTTTGTGCCCAACTCCCTCTGCCTGGCACCAGGCCTCGCCCACCTACAATCTTGAACGGAACAGGATTTCTTCCAGATGCAAGCTGCCACAAGCAGGAAGCCTGGCTTCCCATGGAGGGCCAAAGGCCTCCTACAAACTGACATCAGGCACCTGGGCAGCTGACTTTACTTTCCTCATGAAACATGCCATCATTTGTGCCCAACTCCCTCTGCCGGGCACCTGGCCTCGGCCACCTACAATCCCGAACGGAACAGGATTTCTTCCAGATACAAGCTGCCAGAAACTTGAAGCCTGGCTTCCCTTGGAGGGCCAAAGGACTCCTACAAACTGACATCAGGCACGTGGGCAGCAGACTTTACTTACCCCTGGAAACAGGCCATCCTTTGTGCCCAACTCCCTCTGCCGGGCACCTGGCCGCGGCCACCTACAATCCCGAACGGAACAGGATTTCTTCCAGATGCAAGCTGCCACAAACTGGAAGCCTGGCTTCCCTTGGAGGGCCAAAGGCCTCCTACAAACTGACATCAGGCACTTGGGCAGCTGACTTTACTTACCCCTGGAAACAGCCCATCCTTTGTGTTCAAATCCCTCTGCCGGGCACCCAGCTCCGACCACCTACAATCCCGAACGGAACAGGATTTCTTCCAGATGCAAGCTGCCACAAGCTGGAAACGTGGCTTCACTTGGAGGGCCAAAGGCCTCCTACAAACTGACATCAGGCACTTGGGCAGCTGACTTTACTTACCCCTGGAAACAGGACATCCTTTGTGCCCAACTCCCTCTGCCGGGCACCAGGCCTCGGCCACCTGCAATCCCGAACGGAACAGGATTTCTTCCAGAGGCAAGCTGCCTTAAACAGGAAGACTAGCTTCCCTTGGAGGGCCAAAGGCCTCCTACAAACTGACATCAGGCACCTGGGCAGCTGACTTTACTTACCCCTGGAAACAGGACATCCTTTGTGCCCAACACCCTCTGCCGGGCACCAGGCCTCGGCCACCTACAATCCCGAACGGAACAGGATTTCTTCCAGATGCATGCTGCCACAAGCTGGAAGCGTGGCTTTCCATGGAGGACCAAAGGCCTCCTACAAACTGACATCAGGCACCTGGGCAGCTGACTTTACTTACCCCTGGAAACAGCCCATCCTTTGTGCCCAACTCCCTCTGCCGGGCACCAGGCCTCGTCCACCTACAATCCCGAACGGAACAGGATTTCTTCCAGATGCAAGCTGCCACAAACTGGAAGCCTGGCTTCCCATGGAGGGCCAAAGGCCTCCTACAAACTGACATCAGGCACGTGGGCAGCTGACTTTACTTTCCTCATGAAACAGGCCATCATTTGTGCTCAACTCCCTCTGCCGGGCACCAGGCCTTGGCCCCCTATAATCCCGAACGGAACAGGAGTTCTTCCAGATGCAAGCTGCCACAAGCAGGAAACCTGGCTTCCCATGGAGGGCCAAAGGCCTCCTACAAACTGACATCAGGCACCTGGGCAGCTGACTTTACTTACCCCTGGAAACAGCCCATCCTTTGTGTCCAACTCCCTCAGCCGGGCACCCAGCTCTGGAATCCTACAATCCCGAACGAAACAGGATTTCTTCCAGATGCAAGCTGCCACAAGCAGGAAGCCTGGCTTCCCATGGAGGGCCAAAGGCCTCCTACAAACTGACATCAGGCACCTGGGCAGCTGACTTTACTTACCCCTGGAAACAGGCCATCCTTTGTGCCCAACTCCCTCTGCTGGGCACCCAGCTCCGGCCACCTACAATCCCGAACGGAACAGGATTTCTTCCCGATGCAAGCTGCCTTGAACATAAAGACTCGCTTCCCTTGGAGGGCCAAAGGCCTCCTACAAACTGACATCAGGCACCTGGGCAGCTGACTTTACTTACCCCTGGAAACAGTCCATCCTTTGTGCCCAACTCCCTCTGCCGGGCACCAGGCCTTGGCCACCTACAATCCCGAACGGAACAGGATTTCTTCCAGATGCAAGCTGCCACAAGCAGGAAGCCTGGCTTCCCATGGAGGGCCAAAGGCCTCCTACAAACTGACATCAGGCACCTGGGCAGCTGACTTTACTTACCCCTGGAAACAGGACATCCTTTGTGCCCAACTCCCTCTGCCGGGCACCTGGCCTCGGCCACCTACAATCCCGAACGGAACAGGATTTCTTCCAGATGCAAGCTGCCACAAACTGGAAGACTAGCTTCCCTTAAAGGGGCCAAAGGCCTCCTACAAACTGACATCAGGCACCTGGGCAGCTGACTTTATTTACCCCTGGAAACAGCCCATCCTTTGTGCCCAACTCCCTCAGCCGGGCCCACGGCTTTGGCGACCTACAATCCTGAAAGGAACAGGAGTTCTTCCAGATGCAAGCTGCCACAAGTTGGAAACGTGGCTTCACTTGGAGGGCCAAAGGCCTCCCACAAACTGACATCAGGCACGTGGGCAGCTGACTTTCCTTACCTCTGGAAACAGGCCATCCTTTGTGCCCAACTCCCTCTGTCGGGCACCTGGACGCGGCCACCTACAATCCCGAACGGAACAGGATTTCTTCCCGATGCAAGCTGCCACTAGCTGGAAGCTTGGCTTCCCATGGAGGACCAAAGGCCTCCTACAAACTGACATCAGGCACTTGGGCAACTGACTTTACTTTCCTCATGAAACAGGCCAACATTTGTGCCTACCTCCCTCTGCTGGGAACCTGGCCTCGGCCACCTACAATCCCGAACGGAACAGGATTTCTTCCAGATGCAAGCTGCCACAAAGTGGAAGCCTGGCTTCCCTTGGAGGGCCAAAGGCCTCCTACAAACTGACATCAGGCACCTGGGCAGCTGACTTTACTTACCCCTGGAAACAGCCCATCCTTTGTGTTCAACTCCCTCTGCCGGGCACCTGGCCTCGGCCACCTACAATCCCAAACGGAACAGGATTTCTTCCAGATGCAAGCTGCCACAAGCTGGAAGACTGGTTTCCCATGGAGGGCCAAAGGCCTCATACAAACTGACATCACGCACTTGGGCAGCTGACTTTACTTACCCCTGGAAACAGGACATCCTTTGTGCCCAACTCCCTCTGCCGGGCACCAGGCCTCGGCCACCTACAATCCCGAACGGAACAGGATTTCTTCCCGATGCAAGCTGCCTTGAACATAAAGACTAGCTTCCCTTGGAGGGCCAAAGGCCTCCTACAAACTGACATCAGGTGCCAGGGCAGCTGACTTTATTTACCCCTGGAAACAGGCCATCCTTTGTGCCCAACTCCCTCTGCCGGGCACCAGGACTCGCCCACCTACAATCTTGAACGTAACAGGACTTCTTCCAGATGCAAGCTGCCACAAGCAGGAAGCCTGGCTTCCCATGGAGGGCCAAAGGCCTCCTACAAACTGACATCAGGCACCTGGGCAGCTGACTTTACTTACCCCTGGAAACAGGACATCCTTTGTGCCCAACTCCCTCTGCCGGGCACCAGGCCTCGGCCACCTACAATCCCGAACGGAACAGGATTTCTTCCAGATGCATGCTGCCACAAGCTGGAAGCGAGGCTTTCCATGGAGGACCAAAGGCCTCCTACAAACTGACATCAGGCACCTGGGCAGCTGACTTTACTTTCCTCATGAAACAGGCCATCATTTGTGCTCAACTCCCTCTGCCGGGCACCAGGCCTTGGCCCACTGCAATCCCGAACGGAACACGAGTTCTTCCAGATACAAGCTGCCACAAGCTGGAAACGTGGCTTCACTTGGAGGGCCAAAGGCCTCCTACAAACTGACATCAGGCACCTGGGCAGCTGACTTTACTTACCCCTGGAAACAGCCCATCCTTTGTGTTCAACTCCCTCAGCCAGGCACCCAGCTCCGACCACCTACAATCCCGAACGGAACAGGAGATCTTCCAGATGCAAGCTGCCACAAGCTGGAAACGTGGCTTCACTTGGACGGCCAAAGGCCTCCTACAAACTGACATCAGGCACTTGGGCAGCTGACTTCACTTACCCCTGGAAAAAGGACATCCTTTGTGCCCAACTCACTCAGCCGGGCACCCTGCTCCGGCCACCTACAATCCCGAACGGAACAGGATTTCTTCCAGATGCAAGCTGCCTTAAACAGGAAGACTAGCTTCCATTGGAGGGCCAAAGGCCTCCTACAAACTGACATCAGGCACCTGGGCAGCTGACTTTATTTACCCCTGGAAACAGGCCATCCTTTGTGCCCAACTCCCTCTGCCTGGCACCAGGCCTCGCCCACCTACAATCTTGAACGGAACAGGATTTCTTCCAGATGCAAGCTGCCACAAGCAGGAAGCCTGGCTTCCCATGGAGGGCCAAAGGCCTCCTACAAACTGACATCAGGCACCTGGGCAGCTGACTTTACTTTCCTCATGAAACATGCCATCATTTGTGCCCAACTCCCTCTGCCGGGCACCTGGCCTCGGCCACCTACAATCCCGAACGGAACAGGATTTCTTCCAGATACAAGCTGCCACAAACTGGAAGCCTGGCTTCCCTTGGAGGGCCAAAGGCCTCCTACAAACTGACATCAGGCACTTGGGCAGCTGACTTTACTTACCCCTGGAAACAGCCCATCCTTTGTGTCCAACTCCCTCATCCGGACACCCAGCTCCGGCCACCTACAATCCCGAACGGAACACGATTTCTTCCAGATGCAAGCTGCCACAAGCAGGAAGCCTGGCTTCCCATGGAGGGCCAAAGGCCTCCTACAAACTGACATCAGGCACCTGGGCAGCTGACTTTACTTACCCCTGGAAACAGGCCATCCTTTGTGCCCAACTCCCTCTGCCGGGCACCTGGCCTCGCCCACCTACAGTCCCGAACGGAACAGCATTTCTTCCAGAGGCAAGCTGCCACAAGCAGGAAGCCTGGCTTCCCATGGAGGGCCAAAGGCCTCCTACAAACTGACATCAGGCACCTGGGCAGCTGACTTTACTTACTTCTGGAAACATGACATCCTTTGTGCCCAACTCCCTCTGCCGGGCAACTGGGCTCGGCCACCTACAATCCCGAACGGAACAGCATTTCTTCCAGAGGCAAGCTGACACAAGCAGGAAACCTGGCTTCCCATGGAGGGCCAAAGGGCTCCTACAAACTGACATCAGGCACCTGGGCAGCTGACTTTACTTACCCCTGGAAACAGCCCATCCTTTGTGTCCAACTCCCTCTGCCGGGCACCCAGCTCCGGACTCCTACAATCCCGAACAAAACAGGATTTCTTCCAGATGCAAGCTGCCACAAGCAGGAAGCCTGGCTTCCCATGGAGGGCCAAAGGCCTCCCACAAACTGACATCAGGCACCTGGGCAGCTGACTTTACTTACCCCTGGAAACAGGCCATCCTTTGTGCCCAACTCCCTCTGCCGGGCACCTGGCCTCGGCCACCTACAATCCCGAACGGAACAGGATTTCTTCCAGATGCAAGCTGCCACAAACTGGAAGGCAAGCTTCCCTTGGAGGGCCAAAGGCCTCCTACAAACTGACATCAGGCACCTGGGCAGCTAACTTTACTTACCCCTGGAAACAGGCCATCCTTTGTGCCCAACTCCCCTGACGGGCCCACAGCTTTGGCCACCTAGAATCCCGAACGGAACAGGATTTCTTCCCGATGCAAGCTGCCACTGGCTGGAAGCCTGGCTTCCCATTGAGGACCAAAGGCCTCCTACAAACTGATATCAGGCACTTGGGCAGCTGACTTTACTTTCCTCATGAAACAGGCCATCATTTGTGACCAACTCCCTCTGCTGGGAACCTGGCCTCGGCCACCTACAATCCCGAACGGAACAGGATTTCTTACAGATGCAAGCTGCCTTGAACATAAAGACTAGCTTCCCTTGGAGGGCCAAAGGCCTCCTACAAACTGACATCAGGCACCTGGGCAGCTGACTTTACTTACCCCTGGAAACAGCCCATCCTTTGTGTTCAACTCCCTCAGCCAGGCACCCAGCTCCAACCACCTACAATCCCGAACGGAACAGGATTTCTTCCAGATGCAAGCTGCCACAAGCTGGAAACGTGGCTTCACTTGGAGGGCCAAAGGCCTCCTACAAACTGACATCAGGCACTTGGGCAGCTGACTTTACTTACCCCTGGAAACAGGACATCCTTTGTGCCCAACTCCCTCAGCCGGGCACCCTGCTCCGGCCACCTACAATCCCGAACGGAACAGGATTTCTTCCAGATGCAAGCTGCCACAAACTGGAAGACAGGCTTCCCTTGGAGAGCCAAAGGCCTCCTACAAACTGACATCAGGCACCTGGGCAGCTGACTTTACTTACCCCTGGAAACAGGACATCCTTTCTGCCCAACTCCCTCTGCCGGGCACCAGGCCTCGGCCACCTACAATCCCGAACGAAACAGGATTTCTTCCAGATGCAAGCTGCCACAAGCAGGAAACCTGGTATCCCCTGGAGGGCCAAAGGCCTCCTATAAACTGACATCAGGCACCTGGGCAGCTGACTTTACTTACCCCTGGAAACAGCCCATCCTTTGTGCCCAACACCCTCTGCCGGGCACCCTGCTCCGGCCACCTACAATCCCGAACGGAACAGGATTTCTTCCAGATGCAAGCTGCCTTAAACAGGAAGACGAGCTTCCCTTGGAGGGCCAAAGGCCTCCTACAAACTGACATCAGGCACCTGGGCAGCTGACTTTACTTACCCCTGGAAACAGGCCATCCTTTGTGCCCAACTCCCTCTGCCGGGCACCTGGCCTCGCCCACCTACAGTCCCGAACGGAACAGCATTTCTTCCAGAGGCAAGCTGCCACAAGCAGGAAGCCTGGCTTCCCATGGAGGGCCAAAGGCCTCCTACAAACTGACATCAGGCACCTGGGCAGCTGACTTTACTTACTTCTGGAAACATGACATCCTTTGTGCCCAACTCCCTCTGCCGGGCAACTGGGCTCGGCCACCTACAATCCCGAACGGAACAGCATTTCTTCCAGAGGCAAGCTGACACAAGCAGGAAACCTGGCTTCCCATGGAGGGCCAAAGGCCTCCTACAAACTGACATCAGGCACCTGGGCAGCTGACTTTACTTACCCCTGGAAACAGCCCATCCTTTGTGTCCAACTCCCTCTGCCGGGCACCCAGCTCCGGACTCCTACAATCCCGAACAAAACAGGATTTCTTCCAGATGCAAGCTGCCACAAGCAGGAAGCCTGGCTTCCCATGGAGGGCCAAAGGCCTCCCACAAACTGACATCAGGCACCTGGGCAGCTGACTTTACTTACCCCTGGAAACAGGCCATCCTTTGTGCCCAACTCCCTCTGCCGGGCACCTGGCCTCGGCCACCTACAATCCCGAACGGAACAGGATTTCTTCCAGATGCAAGCTGCCACAAACTGGAAGGCAAGCTTCCCTTGGAGGGCCAAAGGCCTCCTACAAACTGACATCAGGCACCTGGGCAGCTAACTTTACTTGCCCCTGGAAACAGGCCATCCTTTGTGCCCAACTCCCCTGACGGGCCCACAGCTTTGGCCACCTAGAATCCCGAACGGAAGAGGATTTCTTCCCGATGCAAGCTGCCACTGGCTGGAAGCCTGGCTTCCCATTGAGGACCAAAGGCCTCCTACAAACTGATATCAGGCACTTGGGCAGCTGACTTTACTTTCCTCATGAAACAGGCCATCATTTGTGACCAACTCCCTCTGCTGGGAACCTGGCCTCGGCCACCTACAATCCCGAACGGAACAGGATTTCTTACAGATGCAAGCTGCCTTGAACATAAAGACTAGCTTCCCTTGGAGGGCCAAAGGCCTCCTACAAACTGACATCAGGCACCTGGGCAGCTGACTTTACTTACCCCTGGAAACAGCCCATCCTTTGTGTTCAACTCCCTCAGCCAGGCACCCAGCTCCAACCACCTACAATCCCGAACGGAACAGGATTTCTTCCAGATGCAAGCTGCCACAAGCTGGAAACGTGGCTTCACTTGGAGGGCCAAAGGCCTCCTACAAACTGACATCAGGCACTTGGGCAGCTGACTTTACTTACCCCTGGAAACAGGACATCCTTTGTGCCCAACTCCCTCAGCCGGGCACCCTGCTCCGGCCACCTACAATCCCGAACGGAACAGGATTTCTTCCAGATGCAAGCTGCCACAAACTGGAAGACAGGCTTCCCTTGGAGAGCCAAAGGCCTCCTACAAACTGACATCAGGCACCTGGGCAGCTGACTTTACTTACCCCTGGAAACAGGACATCCTTTCTGCCCAACTCCCTCTGCCGGGCACCAGGCCTCGGCCACCTACAATCCCGAACGAAACAGGATTTCTTCCAGATGCAAGCTGCCACAAGCAGGAAACCTGGTATCCCCTGGAGGGCCAAAGGCCTCCTATAAACTGACATCAGGCACCTGGGCAGCTGACTTTACTTACGCCTGGAAACAGGCCATCCTTTGTGCCCAACTCCCTCTGCCGGGAACCAGGTCTCGGCCACCTGCAATGTCGAACAGATCAGTTTTACTTCCCGATGCAAGCTGCCACAAGCTGGAAGCCAGGCTTTCCATGGAGGACCAATAGCCACCTGCAAACTGACATCAGGCACCTGCTCAGATGACTTTACTTACCCCTGGAAACAGCCCATCCTTTGTGTCCAACTCCCTCATCCGGACACCCAGCTCCGGCCACCTACAACCCCGAACGGAACACGATTTCTTCCAGATGCAAGCTGCCACAAGCAGGAAGCCTGGCTTCCCATGGAGGGCCAAAGGCCTCCTACAAACTGACATCAGGCACCTGGGCAGCTGACTTTACTTACCCCTGGAAACAGGCCATCCTTTGTGCCCAACTCCCTCTGCCGGGCACCTGGCCTCGCCCACCTACAGTCCCGAACGGAACAGCATTTCTTCCAGAGGCAAGCTGCCACAAGCAGGAAGCCTGGCTTCCCATGGAGGGCCAAAGGCCTCCTACAAACTGACATCAGGCACCTGGGCAGCTGACTTTACTTACTTCTGGAAACATGACATCCTTTGTGCCCAACTCCCTCTGCCGGGCAACTGGGCTCGGCCACCTACAATCCCGAACGGAGCAGAATTTCTTCCAGAGGCAAGCTGCCACAAGCAGGAAACCTGACTTCCCATGGAGGGCCAAAGGCCTCCTACAAACTGAGATCAGGCACCTGGGCAGCTGACTTTACTTACCCCTGGAAACAGCCCATCCTTTGTGCCCAACTCCCTCTACCGGGCACCCAGCTCCGGACTCCTACAATCCCGAACAAAACAGGATTTCTTCCAGATGCAAGCTGCCACAAGCAGGAAGCCTGGCTTCCCATGGAGGGCCAAAGGCCTCCCACAAACTGACATCAGGCACCTGGGCAGCTGACTTTACTTACCCCTGGAAACAGGACATCCTTTGTGCCCAACTCCCTCTGCCGGGCACCTGGCCTCGGCCACCTACAATCCCGAACGGAACAGGATTTCTTCCAGATGCAAGCTGCCACAAACTGGAAGACAAGCTTCCCTTGGAGGGCCAAAGGCCTCCTACAAACTGACATCAGGCACCTGGGCAGCTGACTTTACTTACCCCTGGAAACAGGCCATCCTTTGTGCCCAACTCGCTCTGCCGGGCACACAGCTTCGGCCACCTACAATCCCGAACGGAACAGGAGTTCTTCCAGATGCAAGCTGCCACAAGCTGGAAACCTGGCTTCCCATGGAGGGCCAAAGGCCTCCTACAAACTGACATCAGTCACCTGGGCAGCTGACTTTACTTTCCTCATGAAACAGGCCATCATTTGTTCCTAACTCCTTCTGCTGGGCACCTGGCCTCGGCCACCTACAATCCCGAACGAAACAGGATTTCTTCCAGATTCAAGCTGCCACAAACTGGAAGCCTGGCTTCCCATGGAGGACCAAAGGCCTCCTACAAACTGACATCAGGCACCTGGGGAGCTGACTTTACTTACCCCTGGAAACAGGCCATCATTTTTGCTCAACTCACTCTGCCGGGCACCAGGCCTTGGCCCCCTGCAATCCCGAACGGAACACGAGTTCTTCCAGATGCAAGCTGCCAGAAGCTGGAAACGTGGCTTCACTTGGAGGGCCAAAGGCCTCCTACAAACTGACATCAGGCACGTGGGCAGCTGACTTTACTTACCCCTGGAAACAGGACATCCTTTGTGCCCAACTCCCTCTGCCGGGCACCTGGCCGCGGCCACCTACAATCCCGAACGGAACAGGATTTCTTCCCGATGCAAGCTGCCACTAGCTGGAAGCCTGGCTTCCCATGGAGTACCAAAGGCCTCCTACAAACTGACATCAGGCACTTGGGCAGCTGACTTTACTTACCCCTGGAAACAGCCCATCCTTTGTGCCCAACTCCCCTGACGGGCCCACAGCTTTGGCCACCTAGAATCCCGAACGGAACAGGATTTCTTCCCGATGCAAGCTGCCACTGGCTGGAAGCCTGGCTTCCCATGGAGGACCAAAGGCCTCCTACAAACTGATATCAGGCACTTGGGCAGCTGACTTTACTTTCCTCATGAAACAGGCCATCATTTGTGCCCAACTCCCTCTGCTGGGAACCTGGCCTCGGCCAACTACAATCCCGAACGGAACAGAATTTCTTCCAGATGCAAGCTGCCTTGAACATAAAGACTAGCTTCCCTTGGAGGGCCAAAGGCCTCCTACAAACTGACATCAGGCACCTGGGCAGCTGACTTTACTTACCCCTGGAAACAGCCCATCCTTTGTGTTCAACTCCCTCAGCCAGGCACCCAGCTCCGACCACCTACAATCCCGAACGGAACAGGATTTCTTACAGATGCAAGCTGCCACAAGCTGGAAACGTGGCTTCACTTGGAGGGCCAAAGGCCTCCTACAAACTGACATCAGGCACTTGGGCAGCTGACTTTACTTACCCCTGGAAACAGGACATCCTTTGTGCCCAACTCCCTCAGCCGGGCACCCTGCTCCGGCCACCTACAATCCCGAACGGAACAGGATTTCTTCCAGATGGAAGCTGCCTTAAACAGGAAGACTAGCTTCCATTGGAGGGCCAAAGGCCTCCGACAAACTGACATCAGGCACCTGGGCAGCTGACTTTATTTACCCCTGGAAACCAGCCATCCTTTGTGCCCAACTCCCTCTGCCGGGCACCAGGCCTCGTCCACCTACAATCTTGAACGGAACAGGATTTCTTCCAGATGCAAGCTGCCACAAGCAGGAAGCCTGGCTTCCCATGGAGGGCCAAAGGCCTCCTACATACTGACATCAGGCACCTGGGCAGCTGACTTTACTTTCCTCATGAAACAGGCCATCATTTGTGCCCAACTCCCTCTGCCGGGCACCTGGCCTCAGCCACCTACAATCCCGAACGGAACAGGATTTCTTCCAGATGCAAGCTGCCACAAGCTGGAAGCCTGGCTTCCCATGGAGGACCAAAGGCCTCCTACAAACTGACATCAAGCACTTGGGCAGCTGACTTTACTTACCCCTGGAAACAGCCCATCCTTTGTGTTCAACTCCCTCAGCCAGGCACCCAGCTCCGATCACCTACAATCCCGAACGGAACAGGATTTCTTCCCGATGCAAGCTGCCACTGGCTGGAAGCCTGGCTTCCCATTGAGGACCAAAGGCCTCCTACAAACTGATATCAGGCACTTGGGCAGCTGACTTTACTTTCCTCATGAAACAGGCCATCATTTGTGACCAACTCCCTCTGCTGGGAACCTGGCCTCGGCCACCTACAATCCCGAACGGAACAGGATTTCTTACAGATGCAAGCTGCCTTGAACATAAAGACTAGCTTCCCTTGGAGGGCCAAAGGCCTCCTACAAACTGACATCAGGCACCTGGGCAGCTGACTTTACTTACCCCTGGAAACAGCCCATCCTTTGTGTTCAACTCCCTCAGCCAGGCACCCAGCTCCAACCACCTACAATCCCGAACGGAACAGGATTTCTTCCAGATGCAAGCTGCCACAAGCTGGAAACGTGGCTTCACTTGGAGGGCCAAAGGCCTCCTACAAACTGACATCAGGCACTTGGGCAGCTGACTTTACTTACCCCTGGAAACAGGACATCCTTTGTGCCCAACTCCCTCAGCCGGGCACCCTGCTCCGGCCACCTACAATCCCGAACGGAACAGGATTTCTTCCAGATGCAAGCTGCCACAAACTGGAAGACAGGCTTCCCTTGGAGAGCCAAAGGCCTCCTACAAACTGACATCAGGCACCTGGGCAGCTGACTTTACTTACCCCTGGAAACAGGACATCCTTTCTGCCCAACTCCCTCTGCCGGGCACCAGGCCTCGGCCACCTACAATCCCGAACGAAACAGGATTTCTTCCAGATGCAAGCTGCCACAAGCAGGAAACCTGGTATCCCCTGGAGGGCCAAAGGCCTCCTATAAACTGACATCAGGCACCTGGGCAGCTGACTTTACTTACGCCTGGAAACAGGCCATCCTTTGTGCCCAACTCCCTCTGCCGGGAACCAGGTCTCGGCCACCTGCAATGTCGAACAGATCAGTTTTTACTTCCCGATGCAAGCTGCCACAAGCTGGAAGCCAGGCTTTCCATGGAGGACCAATAGCCACCTGCAAACTGACATCAGGCACCTGCTCAGATGACTTTACTTACCCCTGGAAACAGCCCATCCTTTGTGTCCAACTCCCTCATCCGGACACCCAGCTCCGGCCACCTACAACCCCGAACGGAACACGATTTCTTCCAGATGCAAGCTGCCACAAGCAGGAAGCCTGGCTTCCCATGGAGGGCCAAAGGCCTCCTACAAACTGACATCAGGCACCTGGGCAGCTGACTTTACTTACCCCTGGAAACAGGCCATCCTTTGTGCCCAACTCCCTCTGCCGGGCACCTGGCCTCGCCCACCTACAGTCCCGAACGGAACAGCATTTCTTCCAGAGGCAAGCTGCCACAAGCAGGAAGCCTGGCTTCCCATGGAGGGCCAAAGGCCTCCTACAAACTGACATCAGGCACCTGGGCAGCTGACTTTACTTACTTCTGGAAACATGACATCCTTTGTGCCCAACTCCCTCTGCCGGGCAACTGGGCTCGGCCACCTACAATCCCGAACGGAGCAGAATTTCTTCCAGAGGCAAGCTGCCACAAGCAGGAAACCTGACTTCCCATGGAGGGCCAAAGGCCTCCTACAAACTGAGATCAGGCACCTGGGCAGCTGACTTTACTTACCCCTGGAAACAGCCCATCCTTTGTGCCCAACTCCCTCTACCGGGCACCCAGCTCCGGACTCCTACAATCCCGAACAAAACAGGATTTCTTCCAGATGCAAGCTGCCACAAGCAGGAAGCCTGGCTTCCCATGGAGGGCCAAAGGCCTCCCACAAACTGACATCAGGCACCTGGGCAGCTGACTTTACTTACCCCTGGAAACAGGACATCCTTTGTGCCCAACTCCCTCTGCCGGGCACCTGGCCTCGGCCACCTACAATCCCGAACGGAACAGGATTTCTTCCAGATGCAAGCTGCCACAAACTGGAAGACAAGCTTCCCTTGGAGGGCCAAAGGCCTCCTACAAACTGACATCAGGCACCTGGGCAGCTGACTTTACTTACCCCTGGAAACAGGCCATCCTTTGTGCCCAACTCGCTCTGCCGGGCACACAGCTTCGGCCACCTACAATCCCGAACGGAACAGGAGTTCTTCCAGATGCAAGCTGCCACAAGCTGGAAACCTGGCTTCCCATGGAGGGCCAAAGGCCTCCTACAAACTGACATCAGTCACCTGGGCAGCTGACTTTACTTTCCTCATGAAACAGGCCATCATTTGTTCCTAACTCCTTCTGCTGGGCACCTGGCCTCGGCCACCTACAATCCCGAACGAAACAGGATTTCTTCCAGATTCAAGCTGCCACAAACTGGAAGCCTGGCTTCCCATGGAGGACCAAAGGCCTCCTACAAACTGACATCAGGCACCTGGGGAGCTGACTTTACTTACCCCTGGAAACAGGCCATCATTTTTGCTCAACTCACTCTGCCGGGCACCAGGCCTTGGCCCCCTGCAATCCCGAACGGAACACGAGTTCTTCCAGATGCAAGCTGCCAGAAGCTGGAAACGTGGCTTCACTTGGAGGGCCAAAGGCCTCCTACAAACTGACATCAGGCACGTGGGCAGCTGACTTTACTTACCCCTGGAAACAGGACATCCTTTGTGCCCAACTCCCTCTGCCGGGCACCTGGCCGCGGCCACCTACAATCCCGAACGGAACAGGATTTCTTCCCGATGCAAGCTGCCACTAGCTGGAAGCCTGGCTTCCCATGGAGTACCAAAGGCCTCCTACAAACTGACATCAGGCACTTGGGCAGCTGACTTTACTTACCCCTGGAAACAGCCCATCCTTTGTGCCCAACTCCCCTGACGGGCCCACAGCTTTGGCCACCTAGAATCCCGAACGGAACAGGATTTCTTCCCGATGCAAGCTGCCACTGGCTGGAAGCCTGGCTTCCCATGGAGGACCAAAGGCCTCCTACAAACTGATATCAGGCACTTGGGCAGCTGACTTTACTTTCCTCATGAAACAGGCCATCATTTGTGCCCAACTCCCTCTGCTGGGAACCTGGCCTCGGCCAACTACAATCCCGAACGGAACAGAATTTCTTCCAGATGCAAGCTGCCTTGAACATAAAGACTAGCTTCCCTTGGAGGGCCAAAGGCCTCCTACAAACTGACATCAGGCACCTGGGCAGCTGACTTTACTTACCCCTGGAAACAGCCCATCCTTTGTGTTCAACTCCCTCAGCCAGGCACCCAGCTCCGACCACCTACAATCCCGAACGGAACAGGATTTCTTACAGATGCAAGCTGGCCACAAGCTGGAAACGTGGCTTCACTTGGAGCGGCCAAAGGCCTCCTACAAACTGACATCAGGCACTTGGGCAGCTGACTTTACTTACCCCCTGGAAACAGGACATCCTTTGTGCCCAACTCCCTCAGCCGGGCACCCTGCTCCGGCCACCTACAATCCCGAACGGAACAGGATTTCTTCCAGATGGAAGCTGCCTTAAACAGGAAGACTAGCTTCCATTGGAGGGCCAAAGGCCTCCGACAAACTGACATCAGGCACCTGGGCAGCTGACTTTATTTACCCCTGGAAACCAGCCATCCTTTGTGCCCAACTCCCTCTGCCGGGCACCAGGCCTCGTCCACCTACAATCTTGAACGGAACAGGATTTCTTCCAGATGCAAGCTGCCACAAGCAGGAAGCCTGGCTTCCCATGGAGGGCCAAAGGGCCTCCTACATACTGACATCAGGCACCTGGGCAGCTGACTTTACTTTCCTCATGAAACAGGCCATCATTTGTGCCCAACTCCCTCTGCCGGGCACCTGGCCTCAGCCACCTACAATCCCGAACGGAACAGGATTTCTTCCAGATGCAAGCTGCCACAAGCTGGAAGCCTGGCTTCCCATGGAGGACCAAAGGCCTCCTACAAACTGACATCAAGCACTTGGGCAGCTGACTTTACTTACCCCTGGAAACAGCCCATCCTTTGTGTTCAACTCCCTCAGCCAGGCACCCAGCTCCGATCACCTACAATCCCGAACGGAACAGGATTTCTGCCAGATGCAAGCTGCCACAAGCTGGAAACGTGGCTACACTTGGAGGGCCAAAGGCCTCGTACAAACTGACATCAGGCACTTGGGCAGCTGACTTTATTTACCCCTGGAAACAGGCCATCCTTTGTGCCCAACTCCTTCTGCCGGGGCACCAGGACTCGCGCCACCTACAATCTTGAACGGAACAGGATTTCTTCCAGATGCAAGCTGCCACAAGCAGGAAGCCTGGCTTCCCATGGAGGGCCAAAGGCCTCCTACAAACTGACATCAGGCACCTGGGCAGCTGACTTTACTTACCCCTGGAAACAGGATATCCTTTGTGCCCAACACCCTCCTGCCTGGCACCAGGCCTCGGCCACCTACAATCCCGAACGGAACAGGATTTCTTCCAGATGCATGCTGCCACAAGCTGGAAGCGTGGCTTTCCATGGAGGACCAAAGGCCTCCTACAAACTGACATCAGGCACCTGGGCAGCTGACTTTACTTTCCTCATGAAACAGGCCATCATTTGTGCCCAACTCCCTCTGCTGGGCACCTGGCCTCGGCCTCCTACAATCCCGAACGAAACAGGATTTCTTCCAGATGCAAGCTGCCCACAAACCTGGAAGCCTGGCTTCCCATGGAGGGCCAAAGGCCTCCTACAAACTGACATCAGGCACCTGGGCAGCTGACTTTACTTACCCCTGGAAACCGGCCATCATTTGAGCTCAACTCCCTCTGCCGGGCACCAGGCCTTGGCCCCCTACAATCCCGAACGGAACAGGAGTTCTTCCAGATGCAAGCTGCCACAAGCAGGAAACCTGGCTTCCCATGGAGGGCCAAAGGCCTCCTACAAACTGACATCAGGCACCTGGGCAGCTGACTTTACTTACCCCAGGAAACAGCCCATCCTTTGTGCCCAACTCCCTCTGCCGGGCACCAGGCCTCGGCCACCTACAATCCCGAACGGAACAGGATTTCTTCCAGATGCAAGCTACCACAAACTGGAAGACAAGCTTCCCTTGGAGGGCCAAAGGCCTCCTACAAACTGACATCAGGCACCTGGCAGTCTGACTTTACTTACCCCTGGAAACAGCCCATCCTTTGTGCCCCAACTCCCCTGCCGGGCCCACAGCTTGGCCACCTACAATCCCGAACGGAACAGGAGATCTTCCCAGATGCAAAGCTGCCACAAATGGGAAGCCTGGCTTTTCTTGGAGGGCCAAAGGCCTCCTACAAACTGACATCAGCCATCTGGGCAGCTGACTTTACTTACCCCTGGAAACAGCCCATTTTTTGTGTCCACTCCCTCACCCAGGCACCCAGCTCCCGGCCACCTACAATCCCGAACGAAACCAGGATTTCTTCCAGATGCAAGCTGCCACAAGCTGGAAACGTGGCTTCACTTGGAGGGACAAAGGCCTCCTACAAACTGACATCAGGCACCTGGGCAGCTGACTTTACTTACCCCTGGAAACAGGACATCCTTTGTGTCCAACTCTCTCAGCCAGGCACCCAGCTCCGGCCACCTACAATCCTGAACGGAACAGGGATTTCTTCCAGGTGCAAACTGCCACAAGCAGGAAGCCTGGCTTCCCATGGAGGGCCAAAGGCCTCCTACAAACTGACATCAGGCACCTGGGCAGCTGACTTTACTTACCCCTGGAAACAGGACATCCTTTGTGCCCAACTCCCTCTGCCGGGCACTCTGGCCTCGGCCACCTACAATCCCGAACGGAACAGGATTTCTTCCAGATGCAAGCAGCCACAAACTGGAAGACTAGCTTCCCTTGGAGGGCCAAAGGCCTCCTACAAACTGACATCAGGCACCTGGGCAGCTGACTTTACTTACCCCTGGAAACCGGCCATCCTTTGTGCCCAACTCCCCTGACGGGCCCACAGCTTTGGCCACCTAGAATCCGAACGGAACAGGAGATCTTCCAGATGCAAGCTGCCACAAGCTGGAAACGTGGCTTCACTTGGAGGGCCAAAGGCCTCCTACAAACTGACATCAGGCACCTGGGCAGCTGACTTTACTTACCCCTGGAAACAGGCCATCCTTTGTGCCCAACTCCCTCTGCTAGGCACCTGGCCTCGGCCACCTACAATCCCGAACGGAACAGGATTTCTTCCCGATGCAAGCTGCCACTGGCTGTAAGCCTGGCTTCCCATGGAGGGCCAAAGGCCTCCTACAAACTGATATCAGGCACTTGGGCAGCTGACTTTACTTTCCTCATGAAACAGGCCATCATTTGTGCCCAACTCCCTCTGCTGGGAACCTGGCCTCGGCCACCTACAATCCCGAACGGAACAGAATTTCTTCAGATGCAAGCTGCCTTGAACATAAAGACTAGCTTCACTTGGAGGCCAAAGGCCTCCTACAAACTGACATCAGGCATCTGGGCAGCTGACTTTACTTACCCCTTCAAACAGCCCATTTTTTGTGTCCAAACACCCTCACCCAGGCACCCAGCTCCGGCCACCTACAATCCCGAACGGAACAGGATTTCTTCCAGATGCAAGCTGCCACAAGCTGGAAACGTGGCTTCACTTGGAGGGCCAAAGGCCTCCTACAAACTGACATCAGGCACCTGGGCAGCTGACTTTACTTACCCCTGGAAACAGCCCATCCTTTGTGCCCCAACACCCTCTGCCGGGCACCCTGCTCCGGCCACCTACAATCCCGAACGGAACAGGATTTCTTCCAGATGCAAGCTGCCTTAAACAGGAAGACGAGCTTCCCTTGGAGGGCCAAAGGCCTCCTACAAACTGACATCAGGCACCTGGGCAGCTGACTTTACTTTTGCCTGGAAACAGGCCATCCTTTGTGCCCAACTCCCTCTGCCGGGCACCAGGTCTCGGCCACCTGCAATCTCGAACAGATCGGTTTTACTTCCCGATGCAAGCTGCCACAAGCTGGAAGCCAGGCTTTCCATGGAGGACCAATAGCCACCTGCAAACTGACATCAGGCACCTGCTCAGATGACTTTACTTACCCCTGGAAACAGCCCATCCTTTGTGTCCAACTCCCTCATCCGGACCACCCAGCTCCGGCCACCTACAATCCCGAACGGAACACGATTTCTTCCAGATGCAAGCTGCCCACAAGCAGGAAGCCTGGCTTCCCATGGAGGGCCAAAGGCCTCCTACAAACTGACATCAGGCACCTGGGCAGCTGACTTTACTTACCCCTGGAAACAGGCCATCCTTTGTGCCCAACTCCCTCTGCCGGGCACCTGGCCTCGCCCCACCTACAGTCCCGAACGGAACAGCATTTCTTCCAGAGCAAGCTGCCACAAGCAGGAAGCCTGGCTTCCCATGGAGGCGCCAAAGGCCTCCTACAAACTGACATCAGGCACCTGGGCAGCTGACTTTACTTACTTCTGGAAACATGACATCCTTTGTGCCCAACTCCCTCTGCCGGGCAACTGGGCTCGGCCACCTACAATCCCGAACGGAACAGCATTTCTTCCAGAGGCAAGCTGACACAAAGCAGGAAACCTGCTTCCCATGGAGGGCCAAAGGCCTCCTACAAACTGACATCAGGCACCTGGGCAGCTGACTTTACTTACCCCTGGAAACAGGCCATCCTTTGTGCCCAACTCCCTCTGCCGGGCACCCTGGCCCTCGGCCACCTACAATCCCGAACGGAACAGGATTTCTTCCAGATGCAAGCTGCCACAAACTGGAAGGCAAGCTTCCCTTGGAGGGCCAAAGGCCTCCTACAAACTGACATCAGGCGACCTGGGGCAGCTACTTTACTTACCCCTGGAAACAGGCCATCCTTTGGTGCCCAACTCGCTCTGCCGGGCCCACAGCTTCGGCCACCTACAATCCCGAACGGAACAGGAGTTCTTCCAGATGCAAGCTGCCACAAGCTGGAAACCTGGCTTCCCATGGAGGGCCAAAGGCCTCCTACAAACTGACATCAGTCACCTGGGGCAGCTGACTTTACTTTCCTCATGAAACAGGCCATCATTTGCGCCTAACTCCTTCTGCTGGGCACCTGGCCTCGGCCACCTACAATCCCGAACGAAACAGGATTTCTTCCAGATGCAAGCTGCCACAAACTTGAAGCCTGGCTTCCCTTGGGAGGGCCAAAGGACTCCTACAAACTGACATCAGGCACGTGGGCAGCCAGACTTTACTTACCCCTGGAAACAGGACATCCTTTGTGCCCAACTCCCTCTGCCGCGGCACCTGGCCGCCGGCCACCTACAATCCCGAACGTGAACAGGATTTCTTCCCGATGCAAGCTGCCACTAGCTGGAAGCCTGGCTTCCCATGGAGGACCAAAGGCCTCCTACAAACTGACATCAGGCACCTGGGCAGCTGACTTTACTTACCCCTGGAAACAGGCCATCCTTTGTGCCCAACTCCCCTGACGGGCCCACAAGCTTTGGCCACCTAGAATCCCGAACGGAACAGGATTTCTTCCCGATGCAAGCTGCCACTGGCTGGAAGCCTGGCTTCCCATGGAGGACCAAAGGCCTCCTACAACTGATATCAGGCACTTGGGCAGCTGACTTTACTTTCCTCATGAAACAGGCCATCATTTGTGACCCAACTCCCTCTGCTGGGAACCTGGCCTCGGCCACCTACAATCCCGAACGGAACAGGATTTCTTACAGATGCAAGCTGCCTTGAACATAAAGACTAGCTTCCCTTGGAGGGCCAAAGGCCTCCCTACAAACTGACATCAGGCACCTGGGCAGCTGACTTTACTTACCCCTGGAAACAGCCCATCCTTTGTGTTCAACTCCCTCAGCCAGGCACCCAGCTCCAACCACCTACAATCCCGAACGGAACAGGATTTCTTCCAGATGCAAGCTGCACAAGCTGGAAACGTGGCTTCACTTGGAGGGCCAAAGGCCTCCTACAAACTGACATCAGGCACTTGGGCAGCTGACTTTACTTACCCCTGGAAACAGGACATCCTTTGTGCCCAACTCCCTCAGCCGGGCACCCTGCTCCGGCCACCTACAATCCCGGAACGGAACAGGATTTCTTCCAGATGCAAGCTGCCACAAACTGGAAGACAGGGCTTCCCTTGGAGAGCCAAAGGCCTCCTACAAACTGACATCAGGCACCTCGGGCAGGCTGACTTTACTTACCCCTGGAAACAGGACATCCTTTCTGCCCAACTCCCTCTGCGCGGCACCAGGCCTCGGCCACCTACAATCCCCGAACGAAACAGGATTTCTTCCAGATGCAAGCTGCCACAAGCAGGAAACCTGGTATCCCCTGGAGGGCCAAAGGCCTCCTATAAACTGACATCAGGCAACTGGGCAGCTGACTTTACTTACCCCCTGGAAACAGCCCATCCTTTGTGCCCAACACCCTCTGCCCGGGCACCCTGCTCTCGGCCACCTACAATCCCAGAACGGAACAGGATTTCTTCCAGATGCAAGCTGCCTTAAACAGGAAGACGAGCTTCCCTTGGAGGGGCCAAAGGCCTCCTACAAACTGACACCAGGCACCTGGGCAGCTGACTTTACTTACCCCTGGAAAAAGGACATCCTTTGTGCCCAACTCCCTTTGCCGGGCACCTGGCCTCGGCCACCTACAATCCCGAACGGAACCGGAGTTCTTCCAGATGCAAGCTGCCACAAGCTGGAAGACTGGTTTCCCATGGAGGGCCAAAGGCCTCCTATAAACTGACATCAGGCAACTGGGCAGCTGACTTTACTTACGCCTGGAAACAGGCCATCCTTTGTGCCCAACTCCCTCTGCCGGGGCACCAGGTCTCGGCCACCTGCAATCTCGAACAGATCAGTTTTACTTCCCGATGCAAGCTGCCACAAGCTGGAAGCCAGGCTTTCATGGAGGACCAATAGCCACCTGCAAACTGACATCATGGCACCTGCTCAGGATGACTTTACTTACCCCCTGGAAACAGCCCATCCTTTGTGTCCAACTCCCTCATCCGGACACCCAGCTCCGGCCACCTACAACCCCGAACGGAACACGATTTCTTCCAGATGCAAGCTGCCACAAGCAGGAAGCCTGGCTTCCCATGGAGGACCAAAGGCCTCCTACAAACTGACATCAGGCACCTGGGCAGCTGACTTTACTTACCCCTGGAAACAGGCCATCCTTTGTGCCCCAACTCCCTCTGCCGGGCACCTGGCCTCGCCCACCTACAGTCCCGAACGGAACAGCATTTCTTCCAGAGGCAAGCTGCCACAAGCAGGAAGCCTGGCTTCCCATGGAGGACCAAAGGCCTCCTACAAACTGACATCAGGCACCTGGGCAGCTGACTTTACTTACCCCTGGAAACAGCCCATCCTTTGTGCCCAACTCCCTCTACCGGGCACCCAGCTCCGGACTCCTACAATCCGAACAAAACAGGATTTCTTCCAGATGCAAGCCTGCCACAAGCAGGAAGCCTGGCTTCCCATGGAGGGCCAAAGGCCTCCCACAAAACTGACATCAGGCACCTGGGAAGCTGACTTTACTTACCCCTGGAAACAGGCCATCCTTTGTGCCCAACTCCCTCTGCCGGGCACCTGGCCTCGGCCACCTACAATCGCCGAACGGAACAGGATTTCTTCCAGATGCAAGCTGCCACAAACTGGAAGACAAGCTTCCCTTGGAGGGCCAAAAGCCTCCTACAAACTGACATCAGGCACCTGGGCAGCTGACTTTACTTACCCCTGGAAACAGGCCATCCTTTGTGCCCAACTCGCTCTGCCGGGCCCACAGCTTCGGCCACCTACAATCTCGAACGGAACAGGAGTTCTTCCAGATGCAAGCTGCCACAAGCTGGAAACCTGGCTTCCCATGGAGGGCCAAAGGCCTCCTACAAACTGACATCAGTCACCTGGGCAGCTGACTTTACTTTCCTCATGAAACAGGCCATCATTTGTTCCTAACTCCTTCTGCTGGGCACCTGGCCTCGGCCACCTACAATCCCGAACGAAACAGGATTTCTTCCAGATTCAAGCTGCCACAAACTGGAAGCCTGGCTTCCCATGGAGGGCCAAAGGCCTCCTACAAACTGACATCAGGCACCTGGGGGAGCTGACTTTACTTACCCCTGGAAACAGGCCATCATTTGTGCTCAACTCCCTCTGCCTGGCACCAGGCCTTGGCCCCCTGCAATCCCGAACGGAACACGAGTTCTTCCAGATGCAAGCTGCCAGAAGCTGGAAACGTGGCTTCACTTGGAGGGCCAAAGGCCTCCTACAAACTGACATCAGGCACGTGGGCAGCTGACTTTACTTACCCCTGGAAACAGGACATCCTTTGTGCCCAACTCCCTCTGCCGGGGCACCTGGCCGCGGCCACCTACAATCCCGAACGGAACAGGATTTTCTTCCCGATGCAAGCTGCCACTAGCTGGAAGCCTGGCTTCCCATGGAGTACCAAAGGCCTCCTACAAACTGACATCAGGCACTTGGGCAGCTGACTTTACTTTCCTCATGAAATAGGCCATCATTTGTGCCTACCTCCCTCTACTGGGAACCTGGCCTCGGCCACCTACAATCCCGAACGGAACAGGATTTCTTCCAGATGCAAGCTGCCACAAACTGGAAGCCTGGCTTCCCTTGGAGGGCCAAAGGCCTCCTACAAACTGACATCAGGCACCTGGGCAGCTGACTTTACTTACCCCTGGAAACAGCCCATCCTTTGTGTTCAACTCCCTCAGCCAGGCACCCAGCTCCGACCACCTACAATCCCGAACGGAACAGGATTTCTTCCAGATGCAAGCTGCCACAAGCTGGAAACGTGGCTTCATTTGGAGAGCCAAAGGCCTCCTACAAACTGACATCAGGCACTTGGGCAGCTGACTTTACTTACCCCTGGAAACAGGCCATCATTTGTGCCCAACTCCGTCTGCCGGGCTCCTGGCCTCGGCACCTACAATCCCGAACGAAACAGGATTTCTTCCAGATTCAAGCTGCCACAAACTGGAAGCCTGGCTTCCCATGGAGGGCCAAAGGCCTCCTACAAACTGACATCAGGCACCTGGGGAGCTGACTTTACTTACCCCTGGAAACAGGCCATCATTTGTGCTCAACTCCCTCTGCCGGGGCACCAGGCCTTGGCCCCCCTGCAATCCCGAACGGAACACGAGTTCTTCCAGATGCAAGCTGCCACAAGCTGGAAACGTGGCTTCACTTGGAGGGCCAAAGGCCTCCTACAAACTGACATCAGGCACGTGGGCAGCTGACTTTACTTACCCCTGGAAACAGGCCATCCTTTGTGCCCAACTCCCTCTGCCGGGCTCCTGGCCGCGGCCACCTACAATCCCGAACGGAACAGGATTTCTTCCCGATGCAAGCTGCCACTAGCTGGAAGCCTGGCTTCCCATGGAGGACCAAAGGCCTCCTACAAACTGACATCAGGCACTTGGGCAGCTGACTTTACTTTCCTCATGAAACAGGCCATCATTTGTGCCTACCTCCCTCTGCTGGGAATCTGGCCTCGGCCACCTACAATCCCGAACGGAACAGGATTTCTTCCAGATGCAAGCTGCCACAAACTGGAAGCCTGGCTTCCCTTGGAGGGCCAAAGGCCTCCTACAAACTGACATCAGGCACCTGGGCAGCTGACTTTACTTACCCCTGGAAACAGCCCATCCTTTGTGTTCAACTCCCTCAGCCAGGCACCCAGCTCCGACCACCTACAATCCCGAACGGAACAGGATTTCTTCCAGATGCAAGCTGCCACAAGCTGGAAACGTGGCTTCATTTGGAGGGCCAAAGGCCTCCTACAAACTGACATCAGGCACCTGGGCAGCTGACTTTACTTACCCCTGGAAACAGGCCATCCTTTGTGCCCAACTCCCTCTGCCGGGCACCAGGCCTCGCCCACCTACAATCTTGAACGGAACAGGATTTCTTCCATATGCAAACTGCCACAAGCAGGAAGCCTGGCTTCCCATGGAGGGCCAAAGGCCTCCTACAAACTGACATCAGGCACCTGGGCAGATGACTTTACTTTCCTCATGAAACAGGCCATCATTTGTGCCCAACTCCCTCTGCCGGGCACCTGGCCTCGGCCACCTACAATCCCGAACGGAACAGGATTTCTTCCAGATACAAGCTGCCACAAACTTGAAGCCTGGCTTCCCTTGGAGGGACAAAGGACTCCTACAAACTGACATCAGGCACGTGGGCAGCAGACTTTACTTACCCCTGGAAACAGGACATCCTTTGTGCCCAACTCCCTCTGCCGGGCACCTGGCCGCGGGCACCTACAATCCCGAACGGAACAGGATTTTTTCCAGATGCAAGCTGCCACTAGCTGGAAGCCTGGCTTCCCATGGAGGACCAAAGGCCTCCTACAAACTGACATCAGGCACCTGGGCAGCTGACTTTACTTACCCCTGGAAACAGCCCATCCTTTGTGCCCAACTCCCCTGACGGGCCCACAGCTTTGGCCACCTAGAATCCCGAACGGAACAGGATTTCTTCCCGATGCAAGCTGCCACTGGCTGGAAGCCTGGCTTCCCATGGAGGACCAAAGGCCTCCTACAAACTGATATCAGGCACTTGGGCAGCTGACTTTACTTTCCTCATGAAACAGGCCATCATTGTGCCCAACTCCCTCTGCTGGGAACCTGGCCTCGGCCACCTACAATCCCGAACGGAACAGAATTTCTTCCAGATGCAAGCTGCCTTGAACATAAAGACTAGCTTCCCTTGGAGGGCCAAAGGCCTCCTACAAACTGACATCAGGCACCTGGGCAGCTGACTTTACTTACCCCTGGAAACAGCCCATCCTTTGTGTTCCACTCCCTCAGCCAGGCACCCAGCTCCGACCACCTACAATCCCGAACGGAACAGGATTTCTTCCAGATGCAAGCTGCCACAAGCTGGAAACGTGGCTTCACTTGGAGGGCCAAAGGCCTCCTACAAACTGACATCAGGCACTTGGGCAGCTGACTTTACTTACCCCTGGAAACAGGACATCCTTTGTGCCCAACTCCCTCAGCCGGGCACCCTGCTCCGGCCACCTACAATCCCGAACGGAACAGGATTTCTTCCAGATGCAAGCTGCCTTAAACAGGAAGACTAGCTTCCATTGGAGGGCCAAAGGCCTTCTACAAACTGACATCAGGCACCTGGGCAGCTGACTTTATTTACCCCTGGAAACAGGCCATCCTTTGTGCCCAACTCCCTCTGCCGGGCACCAGGCCTCGCCCACCTACAATCTTGAACGGAACAGGATTTCTTCCAGATGCAAGCTGCCACAAGCAGGAAGCCTGGCTTCCCATGGAGGGCCAAAGGCCTCCTACATACTGACATCAGGCACCTGGGCAGCTGACTTTATTTACCCCTGGAAACAGGCCATCCTTTGTGCCCAACTCCCTCTGCCGGACACCAGGCCTCGCCCACCTACAATCTTGAACGGAACAGGATTTCTTCCAGATGCAATCTGCCACAAGCAGGAAGCCTGGCTTCCCATGGAGGGCCAAAGGCCTCCTACATACTGACATCAGGCACCTGGGCAGCTGACTTTACTTTCCTCATGAAACAGGCCATCATTTGTGCCCAACTCCATCTGCCGGGCACCGGGTCTCGGCCACCTACAATCCCGAACGGAACAGGATTTCTTCCAGATACAAGCTGCCACAAACTTGAAGCCTGGCTTCCCTTAGAGGGCCAAAGGCCTCCTACAAACTGACATCAGGCACGTGGGCAGCAGACTTTACTTACCCCTGGAAACAGGACATCCTTTGTGCCCAACTCCCTCTGCCGGGCACCTGGCCGCGGCCACCTACAATCCCGAACGGAACAGGATTTCTTCCCGATGCAAGCTGCCACTAGCTGGAAGCCTGGCTTCCCATGGAGGACCAAAGGCCTCCTACAAACTGACATCAGGCACTCTGGCAGCTGACTTTACTTTCCTCATGAAACAGGCCATCATTTGTGCCTACCTCCCTCTGCTGGGAACCTGGCCTCGGCCACCTACAATCCCGAACGGAACAGGATTTCTTCCAGATGCAAGCTGCCACAAGCTGGAAACGTGGCTTCACTTGTAGGGCCAAAGGCCTCCTACAAACTGACATCAGGCACTTGGGCAGCTGACTTTATTTACCCCTGGAAACAGGCCATCCTTTGTGCCCAACTCCTTCTGCCGGGCACCAGGACTCGCCCACCTACAATCTTGAACGGAACAGGATTTCTTCCAGATGCAAGCTGCCACAAGCAGGAAGCCTGGCTTCCCATGGAGGGCCAAAGGCCTCCTACAAACTGACATCAGGCACCTGGGCAGCTGACTTTACTTACCCCTGGAAACAGGACATCCTTTGTGCCCAACACCCTCTGCCGGGCACCAGGCCTCGGCCACCTACAATCCCGAACGGAACAGGATTTCTTCCAGATGCATGCTGCCACAAGCTGGAAGCGTGGCTTTCCATGGAGGACCAAAGGCCTCCTACAAACTGACATCAGGCACCTGGGGAGCTGACTTTACTTTCCTCATGAAACAGGTCATCATTTGTGCCCAACTCCCTCTGCTGGGCACCTGGCCTCGGCCTCCTACAATCCCGAACGAAACAGGATTTCTTCCAGATGCAAGCTGCCTTAAACAGGAAGACTAGCTTCCCTTAGAGGGCCAAAGGCCTCCTACAAACTGACATCAGGCACCTGGGCAGCTGACTTTATTTACCCCTGGAAACAGCCCATCCTTTGTGCCCAACTCCCCTGTCGGGCCCACAGCTTTGGCCACCTACAATCCTGAACGGAACAGGATTTCTTCGAGATGCAAACTGCCACAAGCAGGAAGCCTGGCTTCCCATGGAGGGCCAAAGGCCTCCTACAAACTGACATCAGGCACCTGGGCAGCTGACTTTACTTACCCCTGGAAACAGGACATCCTTTGTGCCCAACTCCCTCTGCCGGGCACCTGGCCTCGGCCACCTACAATCCCGAACGGAACAGGATTTCTTCCAGATGCAAGCTGCCACAAACTGGAATACTAGCTTCCCTTGGAGGGCCAAAGGCCTCCTACAAACTGACATCAGGCACCTGGGCAGCTGACTTTACTTACCCCTGGAAACAGCCTATCCTTTGTGTCCAACTCCCTCATCCGGACACCCAGCTCCGGCCACCTACAATCCCGAACGGAACACGATTTCTTCCAGATGCAAGCTGCCACAAGCAGGAAGCCTGGCTTCCCATGGAGGGCCAAAAGCCTCCTACAAACTGACATCAGGCACCTGGGCAGCTGACTTTACTTACCCCTGGAAACAGGCCATCCTTTGTGCCCAACTCCCTCTGCCGGGCACCTGGCCTCGCCCACCTACAGTCCCGAACGGAACAGCATTTCTTCCAGAGGCAAGCTGCCACAAGCAGGAAGCCTGGCTTCCCATGGAGGGCCAAAGGCCTCCTACAAACTGACATCAGGCACCTGGGCAGCTGACTTTACTTACTTCTGGAAACAGCCCATCCTTTGTGCCGAACTCCCTCTGCCGGGCAACTGGGCTCGGCCACCTACAATCCCGAACGGAGCAGCATTTCTTCCAGAGGCAAGCTGCCACAAGCAGGAAGCCTGGCTTCCCATGGAGGGCCAAAGGCCTCCTACAAACTGACATCAGGCACCTGCGCAGCTGACTTTATTTACCCCTGGAAACAGGCCATCCTTTGTGCCCAACTCCCTCTGCCGGGCACCAGGCCTCGCCCACCTACAATCTTGAACGGAACAGGATTTCTTCCAGATGCAAGCTGCCACAAGCAGGAAGCCTGGCTTCCCATGGAGGGCCAAAGGCCTCCTACATACTGACATCAGGCACCTGGGCAGCTGACTTTACTTTCCTCATGAAACAGGCCATCATTTGTGCCCAACTCCCTCTGCCGGGCACCTGGCCTCGGCCACCTACAATCCCGAACGGAACAGGATTTCTTCCAGATACAAGCTGCCACAAACTTGAAGCCTGGCTTCCCTTGGAGGGCCAAATGACTCCTACAAACTGACATCAGGCACGTGGGCAGCAGACTTTACTTACCCCTGGAAACAGGCCATCCTTTGTGCCCAACTCCCTCTGCCGGGCACCTGGCCGCGGCCACCTACAATCCCGAACGGAACAGGATTTCTTCCCGATGCAAGATGCCACTAGCTGGAAGCCTGGCTTCCCATGGAGGACCAAAGGCCTCCTACAAACTGACATCAGGCACTTGGGCAGCTGACTTTACTTTCCTCATGAAACAGGCCATCATTTGTGCCCAACTCCCTCTGCTGGGAACCTGGCCTCGGCCACCTACAATCCCGAACGGTACAGAATTTCTTCCAGATGCAAGCTGCCTTGAACATAAAGACTAGCTTCACTTGGAGGGCCAAAGGCCTCCTACAAACTGACATCAGGCATCTGGGCAGCTGACTTTACTTACCCCTTCAAACAGCCCATTTTTTTGTGTCCAACACCCTCACCCAGGCACCCAGCTCCGGCCACCTACAATCCCGAACGGAACAGGATTTCTTCCAGATGCAAGCTGCCACAAGCTGGAAACGTGGCTTCACTTGGAGGGCCAAAGGCCTCCTACAAACTGACATCAGGCACCTGGGCAGCTGACTTTACTTACCCCTGGAAACAGCCCATCCTTTGTGCCCAACACCCTCTGCCGGGCACCCTGCTCCGGCCATCTACAATCCCGAACGGAACAGGATTTCTTCCAGATGCAAGCTGCCT